>NC_135553.1:14265000-14482500 GCF_964340395.1 Glandiceps talaboti
AGAAAGGTATACGGGTATGTGCCTCCCAAAATGGGTAGCACATAAGAAAATTGATAGAGTGCCACCTTTTAGAAAACGGAATCGGTGGAGGGTCACATTATACGCACAGACTGGGCTCGATTTTTCAATCCCGGCCCACCATCACCCCTCTTGTTATTACTCGAAGGCTCCTTTATCACTAACCGCTATACTGTGTTATCCAAAGATTGCCTTGTTGCAGAAGAATATTGTATCAATACACGTACTTATTCTCCACATTAAGATATTTGTTATTATCATGACGTAGCAGTTTTAACACGTGACCTTCACGCGTGACTTGCATAATGGTGTCAATTACTACGTGACCATTTATTGTGTATGATACGGTTCATTTCATATGCTAGCGTAAAGCTCAGATCACTAATTCTTGCAGTGGTCTGAGCGTAAATTGATTGGTTCTACACTAAACCAACGTTCTTAGTTAAGTACACGAGTCCGATATAAAAAAATATTCGATATACAACAGAAACTTTCTCTTTAATTTACTATCTCCTGCCTCATTTGTCTTTCCGTTACTTCGTTTTTATCATCTTACTAGTAAGTTTGCGGTCTCATCTTATTTCTATGAGCCCCTTTTCTTGTGTTTTCATATACACATGTACATGAAAGTGTAACAAAATAAGTTTCTGCCATAATTATATTATTTTTTTTACTGTGGGGAAAATGCTTCACATAAAAACTAGATTAAAAACTAACGCTACAGCTATGCAGATTGTCGACGATATTACAGTTAAAATGATGTAGGCTTGCTTGGTGTTTCACTCATGGGACATTATAGCTAAATGATGTAAGCTTGGTGTTTCATTCATGGGACATTATATAGCTAAAATGATGTAGGCTTGGTGTTTCACTCATGGGACATAACGTTTTTGACACAGACATAGACATATTTCAACTCTAGACTAACAACAGAGACACAATAAACACAGTAGGATCCTTTGCCCAATCACATTGGACACATATAAGCTTTGCTATTCTTTCACAGTGCACTGAGTAAAACAGGCTTCTAATGAAAACATTACACTTGGACCTGATGATTTTAACGGCTGCAATTGTTTATTTTCTAACTGATAATCAACATTTCAACTTGACTACTTCTACATCCCCACTGTGTACGGCACCTATGTAATTGTTTCTTTTGCATTTAGATTAGAAGTTGTCTGAGGATGTGTATTAAATGTCATGTCACATGAGTGAAACACCAAGCCTACATCATTTTAGCTGTAAAACCCGTCTTCTGGCGTTGTTTAACAGCATGTAGTTGATGCATGGTGGCGCTCATAATTGGGATTTCGTCGACATTTTAGAATATAGTATATTGTATAGACTAAATTATATCATCGATTCGTGTAAGTTCACGTGTTATGCATGAATACGAGGTTGGAGCTCTACCAAATAGCACGTAGTGGTCAAGTATGCGTCGGTTAGTAGAATATCTCGACGGACGCATATGCTCCGTTAATTATTTCTATCATATTTTGTCTTTGTAGTTTGAGTTTAGTCTCTAACTTTAATTTTTGTAATCAAATAGTCTGCGATATAGTCACCCGCCTCCCTCCCCTTAACCCTTATCTCTCTGTCGCTGTCTCTCTGTCTCTCTGTCTGTCTCCGAGCTTTGCCTGTCTCTCGCTGTCTCTGTCTCTCTGTCTCTGTGTCTCTCTATCTATGTCTGTCTGTCTGTCTGTCTGTCTGTCTGTCTGTCTGTCTGTATGTCTGTCTGTCTCTGTCTGTCTCTGTCTGTCTCTGTCTGTCACTCTCTCTCCCTCCCTCTCTCTCTCTCTCTCTCTCTCTCTCTCTCTCTCTCTCTCTCTCTCTCTCTCTCTCTCTCTCTCTCTCTCTCTCTCTCTCTCTCTCTCTCTCTCTCTCTCTCTCTCTCTCTCTCTCTCTCTCTCTCTCTCTCTCTCTCTCTTTTTCTCTAATGGCGACCATCATGCTTTCAAACATACACCATGAGCACTAGGCTGAAAGGTTCAGTCGTTGTTTCCTTCTATGTATTATATAGTAAGTGGCGAGTGGTTAGGGGTGGACCATTTGATATCCTGGGGGGGCTTGGAAGATTCGGGAAAAAAAGATGCCAAATGGATTTGCTTGAAAAAAAATCCGATGGACCACTGCTGCTATAAAAAATGTCTTGGCAGGGTGATGATGCACAGGTTCGAGTATACTGTTCAACCTGCTCGTACCTCTCCAACCAGGACACTTGTCAAATCATGACAAACCGTTTCAAACACATGTCAGGGACCAGTCAGTTTTGTTAGCCTGTGGTACATATATATATTAATTTTGTTCTTGTCTCTGTTTCTTTCATAGATGGTTTAAATATTACTTCATGTAAGGGTTCAAACATAACTATACATAAAATTATACGTATAATACATGTATTACCTAGCTACCACACTAGTTACAGAACATGCCATGTAAGTGTTTGGCTGTTTCACAATCAGTGCTTCACTTATCTTGCACTTTGGGGCAAAAGGGAACTTGAAGGTTTTGTAATGGTAATCTTCCTACAATTAGATAGTTTATAAAAGAACTTAATCTAAATTGTTCTAGTCTCTTCAGTATGAATTTGTCAGAATGGATGCTATACTTCCTATTTCATACACTACATGTATCGACACCACAACTCAAATTCAAGTTTCTATTGTACACTAGGTATGACCTCCTAAAGTGCTCTAACACATCAGTAACTTTACTATACATGCAATATCAATGCCCCTATATCAATGTTACAGGCCCACTTTGGCCCACTTTTATAACATGGAAAACTTATTTAAAAAGTTATATTTACTTTAGCTTTTCGATGCTTGGCAATATATATCTCAGAGGCTACGAATAACCTAAAAATTGCCTAAATAGAAACAAAAAACTGCAGATCTGGCGGGGGGGGGTGGCCTTGGACTCCATCACCCCAGAGGCCACTCATTCGTTAAACCAACAATAAGATTCACCAAAATTGGTAAATAAAACTTGAAAAGCTTCTAGGGGAGACCCCTAGGACCCCCCCCCCTCTTACTGTCAAGATGCTATGAAACTTTATTTCAAAAATGTTTCAACCATGTGTAGTTGCTTTTTACAATTGTTAGAGCTGTCTTGTAAAGCTTGCAAATTATCGTCTGAAAGTGTCTGTTAATAGCCTGAAATTGCTTTAGGAGTAAAAATCCTCCAGGGCTTCTAGGGGACACCCTTAGAATCCCCTCCCCCATAAGAGGTAGACATGTTCCAGTTTCAAATCAAAATTCTTTCCTCCACCTCTTAGTGTCAAGATGCTATGGAACTTTATTTCAAACATGTTTCAACCTTATGTAGTAGTAACTGTTGCTTTTTACATGTCAGAGCTCTCTTATAAAGTTGTAAATTATTGTCTGAAAGTGTCTGTGAATAGCCCAAAACATTGCCTTTAGAAATAAAAAACTCCAGGGCTTCTAGGGGGAGACCAATGGAAAAAACACTGACATACCCCCAAGCTGGAGAAACTGACCGGTCTATCTGAATGTTTGAGCTCATGAATCAAGTTTCCGATTTGTATTTTCAGTGTGTCACCATACCATGGCATAAAAACTGTCAACGATGTTTATTTAATTGAAAATCAAACATGTATGAAATATGTAGTTTTCTAAATATAATCTGTGTGTGATAGAACAACACTTTTTTACTCTCTGTATTACCATGTGCGAAAACCAAACAGAAAATTGTGGCAACAAAAGTAGGTGTTCAACATTGATGTAAAAAAAAATCCGGATATCTCAAAGAAGCAAAGAAAAAAAAGTTGCCAGCATAGGCGAAGGAGAAAAAAAAATAATTCTCAGGCAAGCAGGTGGGAAAAAAAATAATGACTCTCCACCAATCTTCCAAGCCCTCCCCAGGATATCGAATGGTCTACCCCTTACATAAGCGGACAAACGACTGAACTATTTCAGACAACATCAGCACCATCATTTTCACTCTACGGATTCAGTAGAAATTTATAGTCTCGTTAACAATAATACTATACATTCTGAAGTGTACAGCTGTACTCCGGATCCACTGCTTGGTATAGATAGCCACAAAACAGGTGCAACTGCTCACTACGATTTTCGTCGCAATTTTTTTAAACACCAGAAACGTCCATGTTTTAGGTTTTCTGTTGTTTATGGCTTCCCATGATCTAACATACGTTGTTTTGCTGACAGTGTTGTTGAGTTCCAAGTATATAGCGAAAAGGGAGACGGGGTGATGAACTGTCTTACCCAAGATTTAATCTATTTAAAACATTGGCCTTTGTTTCCAATCCATACTAAAATACAGCAGATCGGATTATATTTACATGACAATCAAATTGTGCATGTATGTGTATCCCCCCTCCCCCCTCTCTCTCTCTCTCTCTCTCTCTCTCTCTCTCTCTCTCTCTCTCTCTCTCTCTCTCTCTCTCTCTCTCTCTCTCTCTCTCTCTCTCTCTCTCTCTCTCTCTCTCTCTCTCTCTCTCTCTCTCTCTCTCTCTCTCTCTCTCTCCAACTGACCCTAGTTAAAAATAAGCCTCCGACCCTAAACATTGTCTACATGCAAAAAGGTAAAATGGTGACATTTTACTTCTATTTCCCTGTAGATTTTCTTGCCAAAATATTTTTGGTTATTTTTTAAAAATCATATCCCCGAGAGGAATGATGTCATTTCGGTCTATAACAACACAGTCTGTATATTGTGTTTGTCTACTCCTGGATCACATAATTGTCTTCATTTACAATGGATAACACTGATCATGAAGTAAAACAAACTCGTTTATAGCATTCATATTACAACTAGCAACACTGAAGTAAAGCACTTTCTCTATGTGCTACACTCCTTTATGGCATTCATATTACAACTAGCAACACTGAAGTAAAGCACTTTCTCTATGTGCTACACTCCTTTATGGCATTCATATTACAATGGGTAACACTGAAGTAAAGCACTTTCTCTATGTGCTACACTCCTTTATGGCATTCATATTACAATGGGTAACACTGAAGTAAAGCACTTTCTCTATGTGCTACACTCCTTTATAACATTCATATCAAGTGTAAAAGTATACTGTTGCAATTCATTGATTTGTGTTGTCGGCATGTGGCCTTTCTAATGTGGTCAATTAGCAAATTAAATAGTATTACCTTTTTGCACTTGATATGGGTGTTATAAACGATTGTGGTACAAACAGAAAATGCTTTTTTTGTTATGGGTTGTAGTTCTTTACACCTCATCAACGGTTACGGAAGTATTGTGACCAACGAGTATCTTTAAATTAAAAGAAAAGTAAAATAAATAAAATCCGTACCTACCTGTCCTATTTTCTGAAGTCCTAATATCGGAAACAAACTTTTGTTTTTATTTTTGCCTTTTAATAGCATTTCAACGAAAACCATTATTTATTTCTCCTTTCATATCTCATGGATTTTTCTGTCAATGTATCAAAGACTACGTGAAAGTAAGTAAACTGAAAAGATGGGTCCGAGCGCGCGATCCAGATGTATACTGTCAACAACATAAGCTTACTATAAGAGACACTTGGAAACCTCAGAATTGACTATAAAATATGTTGTTTAATGTTCAAATGTCATCGGAATGAGGCAGCGGACTATTTAATATCTCCTTTAATTCCTTCCAAGGTCAAGCGCGCCAGACTGAGGTTAAGTAGTACTTTGGAGAGCTCCTACGAAGTTCCTAGAACCATAAACCCTACACGTGTACAGGGTATATGCTAGAACGGTCACGTGTAAAATTTGGGGACAAGGTATATTTAGTGTCCCCGGTCCATGCAGTCAACAAAGCTGTTTTTGCGAAAAAGCTGTACTTACGCAAGTTTCTGTGGGCGGGTAATTATTTTCGATCGGTAGGAGGGGAGCTAACACAAATAATTGCAGTACTGTAGCCTGCGGGGGGCGGGGTGCAGCTGCCCCCTGAGATTTTTTGTGGGAAAGAAAGAAAAAAACTACTTTTTGAATACATGGCGATGTTATTACAATCGTTATTTACATGAAGATTCCTAGCATTCGCGATTTGAATTGATGGTTCACTAAAGTCAAAAGTGACTGTACTTTGATACACTGACTCCTCGCTAATATGTATCTTATATCTCTATTGTAAGCTGGCTTAGCTTTGAATAAAAATGTGTCCAGTTAAAAATTATAACATTTTCAAGTGTAGCAAATTAAAAATTCTTAGTGCGGGGAAGTACAAAAGAAGTGCGCACATGCACTGTACATTTTCCGCAAGTAACAGTAGTCTTGAAAGTCTCCTTCATTTGAAGATAGTAAGTCGCAATAATGTCAGAGAGTGAAACTCCAAAAAAAAGACGGAAAAAGTCGTTCAACGTGAGGTCGCCTGCTGCATGCAGTGACTCCGAACATGTGCTCGATTTCATAACATCTTGTTCCTTATATTAAAACATTTACTGATAAAACGGCAGATCTCTTTTTGGAATATTTGGTGGCCCTGAAAAAAAACTATTAAACTAGGTACACAGTTTAAGATCCACTCTTTGAAGATCCGCTTTCTATTGTGTTCAACGTTGTCTTTGCTTAAAATGTTGTTTGATATAATTATCTCATTGCACTGACACTAGCGTTATTCCGCAATTCATTTTGAAGCGACAATTTGCTATTGAAAGAATGATCCTGAATTTGTAAAGACAGCTGTACCTTCGACATCAAAATTCAAACTTTAATTTCCATTTTAATGATAATGACAAGGAGAATCCACTGAGTTCACCTTGGGTTCCGACATAAAGGAGGGCCATAACAGTTTTAGTTTATAGGAGTACTAGTTGGGTAAAGAAAAGGATTATTTTGTTGTGTTACTTTAGTTGAGAAAGTACCATCCATTTTCTTTTTTATTTAAAAGTTGTTGTTTTTTCACTTTGAATGTGACGTCTTTTCGGCAACTACTTTGAAAGATGCCACATTAGGCCAGAAAAAATGAAAAAGCTGTTCAACCTACCCATACATTTCTTTGGTGATTGGCAATATATTCTCATGCGGGCTTCGCATGTCAGTAAAATGCACACTTTGTTTCAAAATCATGTTAAGGACATTTCTTTATATTTTCTGAATAGTACATGTAACAATATACATTTGAGTCTATTCCAAATTATATAATATCTTATACAGTGGTTTACTTGGCTCTGATGATGCATACAAGCATGAATTGAGATTAAATTAAATTGTTGCATATCCAATTTGCACTAAATTGAATCGAGCAAAAGTTTACGACCATGGGAGTGGGCCGAGTAGTCAGGGGTGGCTAAAATAATGCTTAAGTTTCATTTGGCGGGGCTTAACATTTTTTGAGAAGAGAGGGTGAGAGGAGCTACAACATTTCTTTAACCGTAAATTGTGTACATTTCCTAACTGTAGCTATCCAGACAAATTGCATGAGATAGTATCATGATGACTGAGTAAGTTCTATCTAAACTCGACCTGAAATATTTTGCTATCATTATATATGGTTTGTTTTATCCTGGTCAAGCATTGTGAAAAAATGAAATCGACCTACCTACCCAATGTGATGGGTTAGGTTGTCTGTTGAACAGTTTTTTTAAATTTTTTTCTGGCCTTACATATGATATTTAAATGCTTATGCTAAAATAGATATTATGTAAATTGCATGCAAAGTTATGTAAATTAGCCACCTTTCTAAATTTTAAATACATGATTGTACCAAGACAAAGGTCTGAAACAACATATACTTAATACAACCTGAGCTGATATACAACCCACAAATATGCCCGTTGGCTACACTTGAGTGTACTACAAGGTCAAAAAAATAATGAACGTCCCCCCCCCCCCCCCTCCCCAAAGAAAATCTTGCAATTTTTTAGTTTTTTTCGATTTTTTTTGTTAGGTACAATAACTTACTCGTAGAATCTGGCATCGTGAACCGTATTGCATCACCTGTGGGTAAACGTATTTTTTTCTGTAGGTACAGTATATACAAAATAAAATGCATCCAAAAATCAGCGCATGCACGATTTCAACCTGTTTCTGTACTGCTTGTTGATAATATATCGGCCACTGATTATTGGTATTGTAACAACTTTCAGTGAAAATGTTTTGGTTGTCTGATCGAAAAATGATACTTCAGTTACAACTAACACAGTTTTATTATGGTGACAGGGTCTGATTCAAAACTTAGATGTTACTCGAGTTTTAAACTTGCCACTACACTACCTACAGATAATTAACAGATACAATGTCTTTTTTAATAAGGTAAATGACCAATTTTTAGGGAATATATCTTTGTTTATTTGATGAAAAAAACTGTCCCAGTTACAGATAGTGCAGGTTTAAACACACACACTGTGTCATTTAACGCCTCAGTATATTAAACATTTGTTAGCACGTGTCTTGTTTACAATACTAGTGATATTCAAATAGATAAAAAGGACCGATCAGTAGAAACCAATACCACGTAATTTATCTGTTATCTTGTTAGACAACTGTATTGTTGATTGATCTGAGGAACACGACCTGACCCGACTCATAAACTAAACGTAGGGTCTCCAGTATTCTATGGGATAAGTGTATGCTGCGCTGTTTTGTTTTCCCTTTTCTGGCTGTGCCAGCAGTGTCTGGCGCTATAAAGCATGCGAGCGCCTTCACCGCTGCGGTGGTTCAAATGCTGTCATAAGTCGTAAATATCTACGAACACGGCTATTTAGCTGTTGAGACGGTCTTTCATACTCGTGGCAACACATACATGTAACACTCGCCGTGAAGTGACCATCGACAAAACGCGTACACGTGGTATTCGCAATGTATAAATCACTACATGGAGCTTGGATGTTCTAGTACCCGATTTACAGTGGAAAATGTTTCGACCAAAATATTTTCTCCTCAGGCCGACGACCCGCTGCCATAAACTCAGCTCGTTCCCTGAACAGTGTACAATATACCCATATATATACCCCATGCATGCATGCAAAATTATAAGTATTGCTCTGTTGTAGTTCTGAACACAATGCATTTTGGATGAATATAATAATCTGTACCTATCCACCTATCTCGTATGTTCAATTCGAGGAAAGCCTTCCGTAAAATTTGATTCACACCTGTTACAAAAGTATACTAGTAATTTGTTATGAAGTTTGAATAAAAGCAGACGGGTTTTTTCGTTATGATTAAACTAAAGACCTTGTCCTCATTTATGGAACACAAATTTAAAAGAACAATATTGTGTACGTGAACCGAGAGAGAGAGAGGGAGAGAGAGATTGTGTGTATGTGTGTGTGTGTGTGTGTGTGTGTGTGTGTGTGTGTGTGTGTGTGTGTGTCCAAGCCCAAAACTCAAAGCTCAGAGTTGCGGAAGGGTAGAATGAATGCCTCTCTCAGTTCTTGAACTGGGGAATTCAGAGGTGTTAAAGAACATGAAAGATCATCTTTGTAATAGGGAACTTGCAAACCCGCCAAGTTCCCTATTGTTGACCAGCGTCACAGGATATTCGTCAGTACTATTCAATCATGCAAACATGTACTGTTGTTTAATTTTGCATTCCAACAGTGTGTGTAGGCCCAAAAATCTATGGTTTTGCCTTATAGTACAGGAGGCATTCATGTTAGAATTGTTTTTTCTTTCACATACATTTGTTATTTACTTTTCTGCTGGTTGATTGTGCTTTCTTTTCTTATTCTTTAATTTAAGGAAAATAAAATTTCATCAGTCTTTCATTCAAAAATTTAATCAGACACAGACAGACAGACAGACAGACAGACAGACAGACAGACAGACAGACAGACAGTTGAATATCCTCAAGATTCAATATATGCCTCTCAAAGTATTATTTGGCTTCGCTTGCGTTTCACATTTGTTGTTTACCATGGCTCATCGAAATTTCTTCCCCTTTCTTTTCTCTGGAAGTAAAATGTTAGGCATTCCTTCAATCATGTAATTCATTCAATCATGCATTCATTCATTCATTCATTCATTCATTCATTCATTCATTCATTCATTCATTCATTTTGAATAGCCTCTTGATATTTTGCAGACATGATTCATTTAGATTCTACTACAACGGAAATCAAACGTTGAAACAAAACGTCGCCTGGCTCCAAAAAATCTCACTAACATTGCAACAGGTTTTTGACTGGATAAACCAACTATCTCTATGATGCTGTAAATCTTCTCGTCTGGCTCGACAAAAATCTAATTAATATTTGCACATGTTATCGTCTGGCGCAATAAGAACTGAATTACAATTGATACATTTTAGTCAATTGACTGTAGTCTCAAAAATATCAAAGAATTCGAACGCGTCAACCTTTAAGGTTTACCACGAACGTATGAATTAAATTTGGCGATGATCTCCTATAAGATAATGGTAGCTCACGCAAAGAAAATGTAACAATAATGGTAAAGATGTTTGTAATGTCTGACGATTGACGAAACGCTGTTGATAAGATTTTTGTCTAGCCAGACGATACAATGTTGCAATGTTAATGGGGGATTTTTTTTCAAGCCAGACGACGTTTTGTTTCAGGGTTTATGATTTTCGTGTAGGGTTTTACCACCAAAACCGTTAATTAAGGTCGAGAAGCAAACTTTTTAAAAGGAGAACGTGAGACAAACATACAGATGATATCGTAACAGATGTGCGGGTGTGAACTCACAATACAACATGCATGCTCAATAAATACCATCTAAGAGTTCGATACAAAGTGACAGACAGTTGGTAACAATGTAGCAAAGTGCCCCTGATTGTATTGGTTATATTGTAGCAAGTTAGACCTGTAATTAGTTACATTGTTACAAAGTGGTAACATTGAACAACACACTGTAATAGTAAGGGTTACTGAAGTTCTGGCCATTTCTTAGGTAATTGACACAAGAGGGCGCACCAGATTTTGCAAAGTGAGGGCTAAATCTTGATGTGTGTCTATAGCCACTGGTTGCATGAAAGAGTGAATGAAATGTGTGTGAAATTAAAGAACTCTATCTGAATGTCCATAACTGAATATTACAGTAGTAGTTAGGCATGTGTTGATTACTGGTAGTCACTAATAAAATAGTACTGTGGAAATAACACAGATAAATAAGAGAATGTGTGATAACTAATTCAAGTTTAATAGTGCCTGCTGTCTTTACGATGCCACAATTATATTCTACACTAATCTGGCCCTCACTTCCTGCCAAAAAATGGCTTGCCAAAAGCACTCCTAGTGGCTAAACCATGATTTTTTTTTATCTTTCCTATAATTGGAGAACTGTGGTATATAGAACTGCTTGATATAAATTACATAGCTTGCAAATGAACTCTGGCAAACGACATATATATATATATATATATATATATATATATATATATATATATATATATATATATATATATATATATATATATATATATATATATATATATATATATATATATATATATAGGAAGTCAGTGGTAAGATTATATATATATATATATATATATATATATATATATATATATATATATATATATATATATATATATATATATATATATATATATATATATATATATATCCTCCGTTTCGGGGGGGGGTGAGTGCTAATTACAACCTTTCTGACTAACTTTCACAATTCAATTAATGGTTATCCACCATTTGATTTTCCTAAATCAACACACACACACACACACACACACACACACACACACACACACACACACACACACACACATATATATATATATATGACAAATTGTGGATTCGTTGTTAGAATGATTGTCTGATAACTATAACTATAACTATATATATATATATATAAATATATATATATATATATATATATGTATATATTTTATATATATTATATATATAAAAAAAATATATATATATGTATATATATATATATATATATATATATATATATATATATATATATATATATATATATATATATATATATATAGTTATCAGACAATCATTCTAACAACGAATCCACAATTTGTCATGGATTAAGTGGTGAGATCAATAGCTCAATGTAGGATAAAACCAAAAACACTAAAATTCTTATATTAGGCCTCAGACCACCCCCACCCAACCCCACCCCACCCCACACACACTCCCACATCTAACTAAATTGGCCAAAATTGAAAATTGCTTCAAACCACACAATCAATTTCAAATCAGCATTTACTGAAGCAAAAATTCTTCCTTTTCTCAATTTGACATTTTCAACCCACCCACCCCTAAAGTTATAGAATTTAGTTAGAATTTAGAATCATACATTGAACTATTGATCTTGTCCCTAAGAAAGTTATCAGTTGATTTATAGCTTAATGCCTTCTGGAATAAAAAAAAAAGTCGATCGACATCTCAGTCAATTAAAGTGATGGATTTTACTCAAATCTAAAGTTGAGTACGTTTTTTGACTGTCACAGTTAACTACTTGCAGTGTTGGCTTATAGTAACACGGTGATCTGTAGTGTGGACCGTGGATAGTAGACAATAGTATCGAGGACTTGAATTGCACTATATTGTGACAAATTACTGTAAAATGAATGTAGTCATGAATTCAGTTGTCAAAATCATCGGCGTAGAACATTTTCCCGCCGTTTTTTCTGACAAATTTATGAACTTTTCATTTTTCTTCTTTAAACAACGTTTCTTTAGAGTGGAATTGTAACTTTTGTTCCTTACTTATTATTCGATGTCAAAACCTTTCCACATGGGTGTTCAGATTTTCCTCGTCTAGTCAACTAAATAATAATTATGTAAGTTCGTCTCCACTCCAGTGACCATGTCGTCATGATATAACCACAAGGCCGGATGACTTCAACTTAACAAGTCATATGTACCGAACTTTCCATTCATCACACTACTTTTTGTGTTTCTGTAGTGGTTTTGGTTTTGAGGGGCCGTTTTGTATTGTAGCTTTGTCGATTCAAATGCTACATTTCGCCAATTCATTACACACCCGTATAGAGTCTACAAACAGGAATGATTTGATAAGCTAAAAACCAACTCCCTGAACTTTTCATTCAATGCAATCTCAAACGGATGCAAATACAATAAACACTTATATAAACGGCATTGTAAGTGCAGCACACGAGTGTGTACGATAACATACATTCCGTATCACGTTCGTTTCCCGCCAAAACATGTGAACACCAGATGTAAACTGAATGCCTTCCATGGGGACTGTTAGTTGTATAGCCTTTGTTGTTATCAATGTATATACCAACTTAATTTTATGAAACTGGAAGTGTGAATTGTTAAGGATTTTTAGGACACAATCGTTGTCATTGTCAATGTATGCACCAAGTCATATAAAATTTGCATTAGATTTGCATACATTAGGATATTGCCTAATTACCCAAAAATATTGGTAATGCAAACGACTAATTGAAATTATACAGGTATACAGGTATACAGGTACAATTCTGATTATAGGCCTTATTTAGGCCTCTGATATCAGATCTGAGTTAACTATAATCGTATCAGTGCGTATGCTTGCATAGTCTTCAATTTAAATTTCATTTGCAAGTCCTTCCCAGTGTCTATCTAAACGTCTCTCAATGTATGTAATACCACATCATCATATGATATGTATGTATGTATGTATGTATGTATGTATGTATGTATGTATGTATGTGTGTGTGTGTATGTATGTATGTATGTATGTATGTATGTATGTATGTATGTATGTATGTATGTATGTATGTATGTATGTGTGCATGTATGTATGTGCTAAATTATATAAAATTTGAAGCTTGTATTCTTATGATATTGCCTAATTAACGGAATCACTATAATAGCTTACATGTATATAGTGTAGTGCCAAATATCCAAAGTTAAACAATGTTCAGGGGCGCTTAGAGTTACAATGAAAATGCTCTCTGCAAGATATAAGTTTTTAAGCGTCTTTTGAAAATGTTAACATTGGGAGAGGTTTTCATATCCAAGGGTAAGGAGTTCCAATGCACAGGAGCTCCTGAAGAGAAGAAGCGGTGACTGTAGGAAGCCAGATTCCATCTGGGTGTGTGCAGAAGGCATTTATCCGATGAGCGAAGAGTGCGTGATGAAGAAAGAGGTGTAATTAAGTTCCTGAGATATTGAGGAGAGAGTCCATTGAGGACTTGATAAGTGATGAGCAAAAGTTTGAACACAATACAATGGGGTACTGGAAGCCAATGAAGTTGTTTTAGAATAGGGGTAATTTCTAGTGTGGGTAACAATCCAGACATCAACTTAAACAGACAATATAAAACTGTTCTCCAATCTGTAATGGCCGTACATCTGATGGGAAGAAACCAATAACACAGAGACCATATAGAAAACAACCGAAAAAATGACTACCTGGACTAGACACTCACAAAAATATAAATCTACCTATCTCACCTATTCTAAAATTGAGAGTAATCGGAACCACACATTTGTTTTTTGTAGGCCTTAGCTAGCTTTGGAAAGACAGTTAGTGCCTCAGTAAGTGTAAATTCGTAACCATAAACCAAAGACACAAAGATGACAAAGTGTATAATTACGAATCCAAAGAATGATTCAAAAAATCGATAGAGTCGATTGCATCTAGGGTGATATCGAGGATTTTCGTATCTGTCAAAGGGCCACTGAAGGACACTTCGTTGGGCATATGTGTACGACTTTCGACTACGCGTCTACTATCTGCTGCTAGGCGTGAATAGATCAACCGTTGATTTTGTTTCAGAAGTTAGTTCAACCACCATTGTGTAACTCAAAATGTGTATCAGAAACTCTTTATTATTCAAAACGTGTATTTATCAGGATAGCCTTGAAATCTAACAAATATTTTTTTTTTAAAAACTAACAACTAAGCTAACTGAATTACCCCCTTCACATATCGACTTCCCATAACAACATAATAGACATCCATCTAGTTTTATCAAGTGAAAAGCGGGATATGAATCAGAAGTCGCTGATTGAGTAAATATTCAGAAAACTTACAATTCAAGAAGGGAGTACAACTGTGTGAATTACAGCAAACGGCAATACTGAACACATTCTACCTCCGTCACCTTGTAGCCTTCCGTCGATGTTTGCCATTATTAAATCACTGCCATGTGTTGGCCTTTGCCAGTTTACACCGTACAGTTCAAAATCGATTGCCCTTTCGTCACTTATTTTTACGTTAGCATTTTTTAAAAGACTTGCAGCGCGCCCCTCTTCATAATTCAATTTAGGTTATAATTAGAGTTGAATACACGTGAGGCCAGAGTGCATGCACTATGATAAACCAAAGCCGATAAATCAACTGCTCTTGTTTCGCCTTTTTGTTATCTTTAAGAGAATACATACCCCCCCCCCCAATAATTGCCGACATGTCTTCGTATAGCAACGTTGATATGAAGAACGGAGAAATGAAACGGGTGATCAATCATCGGTCGGCCGACGAGCATCCGTTCGTGTTTTATTGAAAGGACGTTAGGACAATTAACAAACGGCTCCTACACAGACCAATAGTAAAATTTGGAACATCGACCGTTATATATTATGCGTAAAGGCTGCACGCGGGGAAAACACAGACGATAGCATATGAAATATGGTTTTTCACTCTAGGGAAAAATGCTGTGAGGGTACGTACGGATGAAAACCCGACTATATTTAAATTAAAATACGATACACCGCAAAAGATGTTGTTGCGATATTGTGTTCAATTACGCCGTACAATCTAGGTTCCATCAAGCGAGCTAATCCGTGTATTAGAGCACACTCGTGGCTTCTCACGCAAGCTGAGCTATCTGAAAGGGACATGATAGTGTAACAAGTCGACAAGGCGAAAACAACAATGATCGCATTTCACGTGGAATGAAACATTTTTATCTGAAACAGGTGTTTTAGAAATCCACACTATCTGTAAGAAAACTAGTAATAATTGTTGTTGTTGAAATAAACATAATCCTGCCATTGATACGGGAATGTAATATACGTCGTCTTCGTGACCACAACTTGGGGTCGACCTAAACCGAAATTTAATAATTAAATTCTGAGTTTGCGTTTGTGGGAAACTTACAATGTGTGCTCAATGCCCGCTATGTATATTCAGTTTTAATTGTCTATTTGAATGAATTCGGCTGAATATGGTTGTATGCCATAAAGTTTAACCACTCCATCGCCTAGCACTCATACCATCTACATTATCTGATGGAAATTCTTGTGTATTTACTTGGGTTATTAAACCTAATGTACGTATGATGGGTTTGTAGATACGTCAAAACCATGGTACTATAGCAATATTTCAAACCATTCCCGTAAAAACTGAGTGTCAATACAATTTTAATATATGAACAAATTGAATAGCGTCACTAATTAGGTCCTCAGTCTACCAAAGTAATCGCCATACAGAATCTTTCGTGGTCGACATGATCACAATTTCCTATCTTTGCTGACACTTGATTTTCCGTTCTTTTTTTTTTTTAGAGAGAAACGCCTTCGTTATGCTGACAATGTCGAAGCAGTTCACTTTAACCTAGATGTTAGATGTGGGTGTGGCAACAAATTCTATGATCGCCACACATGACGAGAAAATTACGAACGTCGATATCGCTCGTTTTAATTTGGCGGGAAAATGGTTGGTAAATAAACATTAAGAGGTTAATTATGTAATTTATTTCAAGTTTCGAATATTTATTTTGGAACAATTTCTGTACACATTGGGGTTGCCGCCGCTCACGTTGATTATACATATAACAAGCCAGGCTGTTTAGATTTCGTTGAGCATGATGTAAGCTTACCGGTGCAGGATAAAGATGGCTGCGGTACATGTACTAACAGTACATTGCATACAATGTCATTGGCGTTTGGCAATTTGAGCACACATGTTAAATATATTTAGGTAAAGGGTTTGAGTACAACTTGATGAAGAAGTGTCATTTTTTAAAACTAAAAAAAAAACAAGGAAATACGATGACTGATTAACCGAAATAAGGTACCGGTGCTTGCTCAGTACCTGTACGGTTGCTCACTTTACGAGTATAACACGGCTAGCCCACTTAACCAATCAGGGGCCTGGATTAGCAGCGACTTATCTATAGTTGGACACACGCACTCTTGCTCAGCCATAAACAATTGCTAATTTAGATACAGTAACATTTTTAAGCAACCTTGTTTATTCCTGCAAATTTTGTAAAATTAATAAAACGCGTAAAACGCATTTCAACATTTTGTAAACCGGGGTGACCGTTCCAATAATTACTATATTGATACTACATTGTATAAACCCCATACGTCGGAATATACGACAAGAGAAATGTATATTGACAACAATATCAAACATTGAAGATATCGAGGCCTATCATGGCCGCCTGTTCATTATTACTCAGAGTTATAAATGTATTAAGGATGTTTTAAAACATATTTCTTTAAAAAAAAGCTGAGTTGTGCTTATATGCGATGTGCGTTGTTTCTAAACAGGAGAAGTGAACCTGAATGTGGTTCTTTTGGCAGACGACATTTTTCAGGACCTGTCAATAATTGACAGTAACGCTTTAATTGCAGCTGGTGTAGTACTTTCTTCAGTTCCCGCTCTTTTTTACTAGTTGTTTTTTGTTTTGTTGTGACTGGGTTTTTTTCTTTAGTTTGTTTTTGTTGTGTTTTTGTTTCATTGGCATATGACTTTTTTATTAAAAAAATACAATAAATTTTAATTTACTAGAGTTTGTAGGCTAAACCAACATTATAAGCTTATGTATGTCAGTGGGTTTTCAAAACGTCATTTTCCCCATTGTGGTTTTCTTTCTGAGGGGAGGGGAAATCATACATTTCATTTCATTGATTAAAGATAGCAATTGTTACGGATGAGAGAATACAACTTTTTAATATTCGCTAAGTTTTGATGTTTTGCGAGGTCACCGTGAACTCTCAGCTGTCATGAATTAATACTTAGAACAAATGTTTGCATATCGCGAATAGTACTCTTCTAAGGTGACAACATTAAGTTATTATAAGATCAACAGTGTCAAATAATGACTGATTACAGACAGTTGGAAGAACAATGACGTGATCACATTGTTTAGCTAGTTTTCATATTTGTCAATATCATTTGCATTGACTTAAGGCGACGGCAATACTTCCGTTTTAGTCATTTATGGTGCTGATTACTTTATCACCCAATCATTTGAGTATTGTATATTTTATGTTTAATAAGAATTTAATGGAATAATAAAATTATGGATTCACTTTTTGGAAGAGACGGTCTGAGGTCAGGAGCTTCGATCTGCTCCGTGGTCACTTCTAAATGATCCAGGTTAACCATGAACATTGTGTGTAGTTTGAGCTAATTCCCTAAAAGTCCAAGTCGATCCCGTGTACAGAGTGGAGAGATAGAGAGTAGCATTGAAGGGGGTTGCGTTAACAGTAGAGTTAACCCTCTCCAATTTGTTACACAACCAAAACATTTTTTTTTCGTAGCTAGGAGAAACTTACTACTACTACGTACAATTTCTTTCGTTGACATATTGTGTTGAGTACGAATTCATCCAATAAACGCCCTATGGCAAAATTAACTTCATAATTTGTTGATCGTCATGATTCACTCAGGGAAGCACAGAAAGACAAATGAAAGTCTAGCTACAAATAGCCGTTAGATACACTGCTGAATATGTACTGGTTTGTTGACATTTAGATTAATATTGGGTAGGGTAATTATAAAGAACTATTTTTGTTGTTGACAGGGGAGGGGGGGGGACTCGGAGTTTTGTCTCCACAGACACTCCTAGGTGGTGCCGGTGGACGCGTTCAAAATATCTGTCTGTCGGTTAAATTTTATTTTTGAGGATATTATTCGTTTATCTTGACAGAATGAGCCTGAAATTTGATTTTGAGAGTTAATTCACCAAAAGACCAACAACTCATAGTAGAAATCAAACAAAACATGTGCGTAGGGATGCATCAGTTTTTCGTTTAATCTCGGACCACTAACGTCAACCTAGGAGTGTCGACGTCTGTGTAGTGGTCTGAGGTTTAATCAGTGGAAACGACAAACAGTCTAGCAAAAGTAAAATACTGTAATACTATGAGAAAATGAGAACAACATGTGTGAATTGGTTAAAATCTTATTAATACCATTGTTTTTCAAATTGATTGTTATCATAAATGGAAGCTATGGTTGTATTGATATATATATATGATAGCTATTTTAACCCAACCCCATGGCCACTTCATCCCCATCCCCTCCACCCCCACCCCCACCCCCACCCAACTCTTTTCCCTTCTATACCCCTTCCCCGTACGAGATATATACAAAGAAATGTATAGAAGTGACTCTCATCTTAAACATTTATAGAAATGAGCAATTCTGCGATGAAAATCATTTTGTTTGTTGCCCCCAGAATAAAGTAAGGGAGAATAGCATTCGATAAATGGTGACGACATGCTGGATGAGTTATTACCGTCCTTTCTCTTCCTATCAGCGTGATATTGTGTGTAACTTCGGCTTGACCAGTTTATTGCCCCCTTTTTTTATTTTTTCGAAGGTTTCATTTTGACCACTTGACTTACTCGTACATGTCTAGACCATATGCATGTCGTAAAAGTGACGGCTGGTTCTATGTCCGACGTCTGGATTCGTTGTCAAGTGCAAACACTAAGGATTAGTATATAGTTGTACCCAAGTAAAAGTGTTTTCATAATCGGGAATATCTACTTGAATTTGTGTATACTCTCAGTTCAATAAATGGCTTCAAACGAACGACTACAAAGAGTTCGCATTTATGGGTGCTTCGTCGGGGACTTAACAACCGACAGTAAACGTGCGTGCAAAGTAAGAGGGTGGTCACGTAACACAAAGACCGTGGCACTGTTGCACACACAACAGCAATAGCCGGAGCAATAGACTTCATTCAAATTTCATCGCCTGCTCGATTATAAACTCATTAACGCTTACATAGCTTGTAAAATAAAATAAAGGTATAATTTAGTCAAATGAAATAGCTTTTCATAGAGTTAGAGGTGAAGAAGTACATGTTTCAGTACACGTATTCAAATTTAATTGACCCTACTCAGTGTTGTGTGCGCCAAACTTCCGCTGATGTACAGTCCGTTTCCAGTTACCGTTAACTGGCTCTGTTTGATCCAACCACTTATACAAAATCGTAACTTCTTGCTACATTTTGTCTAAATGAAATAAACAATTTAAACGTATTGCAACTAGACGCAGACACGCCGACGAAAATATGTTGATGTCTGCATTTGATGTTTGTGCATTGTGGTAGTTAGTTCATTTCATTTTAGATAAAATGTTGCCATCAAAGTGTAGCATGTGCAGTTTCTTCTTGGTTTCTGCGTAGTTGTATCAAACAGAACCGGTGAACGGTAACTTAAAATGTGCTATATTCATAATACATATGACGTTCAGGAAATAAAGATCTATTTTTCAGTTATAGATAATATACTTCTGCAACTTAAAGACTCTCAAATATTTTACTGAGATCGACACGAAATTTACCAGGCTACAACTGCTTTAAAAGTATTTTTAACAGGTTGTCGCGTGCCGTTATTTCAATATTTTAAAGAGCAAGCGATATTAGAAACTACAATATGACAAAGCTTTTGTGATTATTAATAAGGAGAGTATGTTAGTATGGCCGCTTTGACTGCTTTAAAACACCAATCTGAACAAAATTCCCGAGATTGTATTATCAGTACACCGTACAATAACATCATGATCAACGACAAATAACTTTTAAAAAACACGATAAATTCCACTCCAAGTTTTTTCAATTGTTCCTATGCAGCTTTTTTTCTACGCTCGGGCTCTTCAATGGGGCATCATGTTTCGTTCAAAATCAGAAATGACACAAAAATCAGGCTACTGTTAAATATACTACTGTGTGTAGGCAGTTACGATTTAGACGGGCATGGCAATCCCGCCCAGGAGTCTGGACGGTTTGGTGTCCTCGTAAACAGCTTAGAACGCGAACTGACATCAACCACTGCCACCCCCCCCCCCCCCCACGGTCTGTCGTCCTGGCGAAGGAGACCAACGGGGTTGTGTTCTGAAACCGTCCCAATCTCTGGGAGATACACGGAAGGTCACACCTTTAGAACTTCAACAGGGGTCTCCTGAATCCATCCACGGGAAAACTTCCTGGCTGATGTAGGAGCTCTACGGTAGAGGAGCACCTAAGCTGCATGTAGAATATTGACGTGTAAACGGAGCCCACAATTTAGCCCCCTGAAAAATAAGGCGGCGTTAAGCTTACACAAGCTATCATCTCACAAAGAGTTTAGATGTATAGGCCGAGTTAATAGTATGGTTACTAAAGCGAAACGACTTACATACTTAACATAGTTTAGCTATTCCATAGTTCCTAGTAGTTCTACCAGACAGTGGAGTTTAGCATCTTGATGATGGCCGGTAGACCTAGAACTTCTACTTGCCGAATCAAACTTGGGCTATTTTGCCAACTTTTACGTGATCGAACTCCCCTGACCGCGACAAGTTATACACTTAGCCGCCGATGGAAGCTTGTCATTGATCGTTTAAATAAAAGTAACACATACAGAGTTTATAAGATCTTTTACCAAACTGAAAGTATTGACAGGAACCTCTATTAAATACTCTACTATAATGTTAATTCTTCTGTGACATTACAATTATATTCTTGCTTTGTTAATTAAAAATAGTTGATTTCTTCGACATTTTATACGTAAAAAATACTATTATAATAAATGACATCATCGGATCGTTTTAATGCAGGATTTGAGTTCAGTCATTTGCAAGTGATGGTTTATACATGCATGTGTTTAAAGTGATGTTTGTGAGTAGAACTGTGACTAGCATTTTGAATATCACAAAAATGTTCACTATTACAAAAATTACGCCCCCATAGGCTATAGCGTAGACCCTTTTTATTCCGTACCTTCAAATTGTAGAACAACTTGCAGCGAGTACAGAGTTCTCTCGAATATTGCTAATGCATACACACGTAAAAAACAGCAACAGCAGCAACAACAACAACAACAACAACAACAACAACATAATTAAACAAAGACGAAAATCTAACAGAAATTTGAAGAAAGGAAATGCTCGAATCGAAAAACCAATTAAATAACATATTGAAACTGTCCAATCTTAATTATACAACCAACTTATGGCCTGTCGGATATAATTTTAATATCACTAAATTAATATTTCAAATTAATTATAAGGCGTTGGGATTTATTTACCACTTGCCTTGCCATGTTGGTGAATAAAGCTTATTTTTAAAGTTTTTTTCCCTGCAAAAGAGGATAAAAACAAAACACATTGTTCCCTTTCCATTTCATGATTATGGTAAACTCATACAACCACCTTATGGCCTGTCGGGTACAATGAACCATCTGTTTTACGATCATCTATTAAAAACATTAACCGCTATAATTCAAATTTAATGTTCACCAGTCTAGTCTTATTTGTGCGACATGTTCCTTTATTCCACATTTTTTAACAGGCCGATGATTAAATTATTTATCGTAAACTTTTTAAGTTGTGAAGTATGATGGTGCAAGACAAGACTACGTGGCATTGCTCGAGTAGCCATCTTGAGATTTATCTGGTTCTTTAGCCCGTGCCGTTTTTTGTTCTGGCATGGCTAAAGTCAACGGGCAAGACCTTACCCACGATTGTGCTTCAATCAATCCAGCTGTATACGGTGGACCTGGTAGGATATAGGTCGCTATACGCCCCAGTCCACACAGCCATACAATTGGGGACCTGGTAGGATAGTGGTCGCGATATGTGCGCCCCAGTCCACACAGTCGTATAATTGGGGACCTGGTAGGATAGAGGTCGTTATACGCCTCGGCCAGTCCACACAGCCGTATAATTGGGGACCTGGTAGGATAGTGGTCGCGATATGTGCGCCCCAGTCCACACAGCTGTATAATTGGGGATCTGGTAGGATAGAAGTCGATTGATGCCCCAGTCCACACAGTCGTATCATAATTTGGACCCTTGTAGGATAGAGGTTGTTATAAGCCTCAGTCCACACAGCTGTATAATTTGGGGCCTGGTAGGATAGAGGTTGATATTTGAATGCTTTATTTAATCCTAAGAAGGCTTTCAGCGATTTAAATGGACTGTATGCTTTCCGGGGAGTTGAGGATGTTATGTAAGGCCGCTGTACCGATATAGGTCTGTGTCATGGTAATAATTGTACAGGGCTGTGATCATAATATATTTTATGGAAGGCGCTTTAAAATATATACTGTAAGTATTATGATGAGATTATAAGCTTAGGATTTGTGATCGTACATTTTACACTGAGTTTAACTCACACTACGTCTCGTGATAGTCTTCCATAAAAAAATCAAGAAGTTTTATTTTCAAAATATGAAAATATACATTATATATTCATTTTAAGAACAATATCAAAGTTATTATGTATACATAACTTTGATTATGCGTAGGTCAAATTAACATTCGTTATTTATAATTGTCTCCACGGAATTCAAATACATATATAACGAGATACATAGTACCGCGTTACTCTAGTTATCGCCTTCTAGCGGTGGGTACTACAAAGGCAGCCAGAACTGTTGCAGTTAACTCGTCTAGTTACAATTTTGATTGTCTGATTGGCATATTGCATTCAAAATAAATACATTTTTTTTTAAAAACGAAGACTTGTGATTGTAGGCTATATACATTTACAAACTAATAACCATATAGATATATATCAACAACAAAATTCAAAATCACATGAGGTACCTTCAAGTAAACAAAGCTACCCTTCCAATTGTACGATAAGGCACTTACAGACATGATTCGCACTAAATACTGTGTATAGCGAAAACATCACATCACGTGCACGTATTATGTCAACGTCGACGTTTTCTCGCTGCAAGATAAACCAATGCTTTGGTGATGTTTACGTTCGCTTACAATAGCAAAGGATGATTAAGTATGCTTCAGTAAGTAAAACACTAAAAGTAACTCTTACTGTGCAACAAAATCATTTTAAAAAATCTATAAATTCCACTTTTAAGGTAGACTGCACCCTCGGAAATAAAATCTTTAAGCGTTTGTTGTTACTTTGTTCAAGAAAACCCAAAACCCCATTCTCTCAGTTAAAATTAAGAAAGCAATAATAAGGGGTCGCCGTACAAAAATGTGTCCAAAATTAGTTTTAAAATCATCCATTATAGACGAATACAGTGTTAACTCTCTAGGGAAGTGAGATTGTCGAAATCCTTGCAAACCAGGCGGTGAAACCTTATTTTTGTTATTACAGTTTCAAAAGGGACCAGGAGCAAGCCTTCATTTGGCAAAAATTTGAGAGATTTGATTTCGATCGATTTTCAAGGAAATTTGTCAATGAGGTGTATATCTACTCTTAATGTATATTAATACCACTGTTGATCCCCCTACGCCCAAATGTTCACAACTTAATTTCTTTGTGAGTTTGAATTTTTTTCTAAAGATACCGAAAATTGAGTATTTATGTCATTATAAGTATGTGTATTGGCATGTCTTGAAAATTGACATTAAATTTTGCGTTACTATTTTTGAAAACATCGCATCTTCGAAATGGACTCCGTGTACACTATTGATAGTGACGTAACTAGTTTTTTTCAAGACGTATGAAACAAAAACTGCAAGCCTGGCAGTTCAATTTCTAAGAAAGACTTTTATAGAACTCCTAACAAAATGATACCTTGAGTATACATCGATTTTGCCTTCAGATTATTTAGATGAAGAAATCCAAATCTAAAATCCAACTTTTTAGCATTGATTGATCGGATGTGGTACCTGACTCTAATAACGTACTCTATCAACCACCTTCCCGCCAAAATTAAGAGCATAAAGACATTTTTTAAATAATTTGTTGGCAAATCTTGACTTAATTCAAGGTAGTGAAATTCACTAACTTATACATATCTGAGATTACAATCACAGATGGGAACATGGCAACAGGAGAGTGTAAGTTACAATAGCGCCACCAACGACTTTATCTTACAATCTAATTTACATTTACAAATTCTCGAAGTTGTGGCTCCGAGTCAAAATGTGTTCACCTATGTCTATAATCTAGATGAGGTTACGGTCTTCCAGGAACATATCGCTATAGCTATCTGTCACATACATGAACAAAATCAAGAGTCAAGTTCAAACGCTCATGGATAAGTGTTCATAATTCGTGTCCAATTGACCCTGCATTTATGTTACTAGGCTGTTGCGAAACATTTCTTAAGTTCCTGAGTGAAGCCGAAAAATATTTCAACTGTGATTGTCCTTGGAATGGTTTCAGCTAATGAATGTATATCCCATTGCATTCTTGTTTCATTTCTTGCACCCATCCTATAATGTATGGTGGCTTGCATTTGGAAGAAGTGAAGGAATCAATCCGTTGTCACGGTGACAATGCTCTTTGCTGTCTCTCAGGGAATCTGTCACGTGACGGTAAACTCATCTGTGAAAAGTTTGACGTAAAAGTCTATTTGCACTAACTGTTCCCACGGTACTCGTCAATGTCTGATATTTAAATTCACCCCAATTCATGTAGTCTTGTAAACTCTTCTGTAATTCATCGTTGGATGGATATGGTTGCACCTGAAATTTGACAAAATAATGAGAAGATAATCAATACCTTTGTAAGCTTTAAAATTGTTCATAAAGAGGATACGTGCTCATTTTTCAATTTGAAATCTACCACAAATGTTAAAATGGATACGAGTAGATAAAATAAAGCGACACAGTCTGGATTAGAAAGGCTTTGCTATGTAACTATGAAAAGTAGATGATTGAAAACAAAAGATGCATGGTAACTTACGTGTCGCCGTAGATGGCGTCTGATATCTTCGGTGGTATAGTCCATGTAGAATTTCTTACGCATCATAATACACTCTGCGCCATTGCTAACAAGACTTAGACTGGGTTGATCAAAGAAGACCAATGGCGCCAAACCCTGAATATGACATTTTAAAGAGAAAGTTGTTGTTTCATTACAATTTAATGCTACGTATTATTATCATCAAATTCTTCCCCTTTTTGATTGGACGGAAGAAACTCAGAGAATGTCACGTAAAATCCCCATGTGTAACTTAAATGATGGTAACCCCAAATTGTGAAACAGCGACGCCAGATCTGTTTATGCATAGACGTTAGAGAGAGGGTTAATGTTACTTTCAATTTCAAGGAACTTAAACAAACTTAAAAGTTATCTTTCAGGAAGATATTTGTGTAAAATTTTTCGGAAAGAGACACAAATAATAAATACCCAGATCTGATTTTTGTGCAGATCTCACGGATAGGTGGCGCTATTTATCAAGTTAACGCGAAAGCAAATGGGGTTTAAGGTTAATATCCTTGTAATTGTGTACATATATAACACTGATTTGGTTGTATTTCCTTATTTTGAAACTGCGTTTTTATGTCATTTTTTTTTGGGGGGGGAGGGCTGGGTGGGCTGTCAGTTCAACTCTTACACAACGCAATATTAGTAGCCTCGTCGACCCTTTCTTGATATATTGTCTCATGACGCTGGTACTTACAAAAATCCCGCCTTTTTCAAGAGTCTGCAAGACCACAAATTCTGGATTTTTATCCGCTTCGGTGAGTTCTTGAGGCTGGTGAGATAATAAGACAACATGGTGTAAATTTCAAATTTTGTTTATGATACACGGTAACTTACAGCGGATCATTCCAAGACTTAGCCGGACGAGTTTATAATGATTTGTTATTGGAAAACACGGAATAAAGCTTTGAAGAAGGTATTATTTGAGAAAACATTCAAGACTTACCCTCTTTGCGTTATCTAAGTCTGACGCCAGTGTCCTCTTTTCTTGTACAAAGTTTTCCGGAATCGGTGCTTCATCTTCAGCTGTTAATATATTAGGAGATACATGTAGGTATTTATTTAAAAGAATGCACTAAAACAATACCAAAAAAACATCTACGTACAGAGTTGCGTGATCAGCAATATAGGAGTTTGGATAAGTAAGACAATTTGACATACATACATACATACATACATACATACATACATACATACATACATACATACATATATACATATATACATACACACATACATACACACATACATACATACATACATACATACATACATACATACATACATACATACATACATACATACATACATACATACATACATACATACATACATACATACATACATACATTGTACATACATACATACATACATACATACATACATACATACATACATACATACATACATACATACATACATACATACATACATACATACATACATACATACATACATACATACATACATACATGCATGCAGGCAGGCAGGCAGGCAGACAGACAGACAGACAGACAGACACACACACACACACACACACACACAATACGTTTATTTCATTTCCACAGGTTGAATTGTGCGCACTTACCTTTCTTTTTGTAGCCTTTTCCCTTTTCTTTCTTTTTCTTATCTTTCTTGTCATTTATTGTTGTTGATAGATATACACCCTGTAATAAACAAATGTACCACATATTGTTAGACCTGAAAACGTCCATTTGAATGGAATGTTGTAATGTGCAAGACTACAATTATTATCTTGCACATTACAATATTATTAATACTGTCTTCTGAGTGTTCTTCTTTAAATTTATTTATTTATGGTCATTGGACAGTTTTGAACTTTCATCTCAATTCCATGTATGATTGCGAAGTGTAATGAGTAAAGCACCATTACTATCATTATTCTGTGCTCATTGCACCTGTATGAGATAATCTCGGTTACACAGACTCTGGCCATTGGGGGCGCCATACTTTCGCCCGCCAACCGACGCTGCAGTGTAATGAAAACATATTACATCATCGGGTAATCTTGAAGCTCAAGACTACCGTACTCTCAGGAAATAGATCAAACAATTTGTATGTTTATTGATACCTTTGTAGTCGACGTTAGTCTTCTTTTCCTTGTTGTAAGTTCAGAGTTACTAAGGTAACCGTTTCTAGGCGACTCCTGTGACGTTTCAGCTTCATTGCTATCGTTCGACGACGAGTGTTCATCTTCTTCCCTGATGGTATCGGGTAGTGACTTAGTTTTGTTGTTTTCTCTGTGTGTATTGATGTCTTCTAGTAATCCTAAAACGCCTGCAGCATTTGAAGACAGATTTAAAGTTAGTTAAAGTTAGTTTTAAGTGATTCGTAACAAAAAAAAAACTTGTGGTAGTTGTAAAAAAAAAATCACCGTGCCCTCTAATTGAAACTCTAAAGTGACTTAATTTTGGTAGTAAGGAATAGTAAGGTACTAAGGAATACTTTTTTTCAAATATGGGGATCTGTTATTATCATTCTTTCTGCAAAAGCTGGGAAACTATTCGGAAAAAAATATGTATATGGCACAGAGTCCGTAAAATAAATCACAAGTACTAGTAACTGTACGTAAAAGAGTTCAACTTCGTAAAAGTATTGACTAGTCCTGGTCGATTATTTCTTTTGATAAAATATTACATCAGAAAAGGAAATGTTGGGTTAGTTGGGTTGTATTAGATCTAGAGATGAATTGAAAGTTGCTCGGAACTGAAGCATGATCCGTCGACTGTAAAATGCGGCCGTTGGTGGCGCTCATCACTTGGGGCCAACAACGACATCCTTTACTTGTCTAGAGTCGTGTGTAGATAAGTAAGTCACCATGTAACTACCATGTTTGCAACGAGTTTGTGTATCCCGTGACTTCGGCACAGAAAACCTCACACGATTGTTCGGCGGACGTTGTGAATAATCAAGCACAAGACGAAGTGAATCAATAGAGGTGTTAGTTTACTGGCTAATTCAGATGTTTATATAAGCTTTAAAAAGACAAATTTTTATTCTTAAAGGACAATGTTTTCACTGAGAACACGTGTATTTCATACTACATTCCCCTTACCGTTGTCGTCGCCGCATAATCTCTTTCTAATGTACGGCTTTACTTTCTTCAATTTCTTTAACACACAACAACTTCCCTATAAATGGAATCCAAATAAAAAATATATCTAATATAACTAATGTCATAGCAACAACACAAAACAATTGATGCATATTGATATTTGGTGAAATGTCCATCATTCATCAGACCACTATAGTAATATATTACCGATATTGATAATTTTTTATGATGCGTCATATCGAATGTCAAAAATATTATAGATTCATACTTGAGACGACGCGCTTTTAGAGAGAGAGAGAGAGAGAGAGAGAGAGAGAGAGAGAGAGAGAGAGAGAGAGAGAGAGAGAGAGAGAGAGAGAGAGAGAGAGAGAGGGGGGGGAGGGGGGCAGGCAGGCAGACAGACAGACAGACAGACAGACAGACAGACAGACAGACAGACAGACAGACAGACAGACAAACAGACAGACAGAGATATGGATTATTACAATACTCACCGACTTTACGATGTATATCCAATCGGAATAATTGCTATCTTTAACAAGGACATCACCTCGTCTATAAAATAAGACACAACCACAGTTAATATGGTATCAATTGGTCATAAATAATCTTTTCAATGCCGAGCACATTCTAACAAAATCAAACGAACGACAATTCATGTCTTTCTGCAAGTACATGTATGCTCGGACCACCAAACATTTGGTGGGTCTGACGTGTACGTAGAGGCAATAGATGTAAGATTAGCGTCCTAAAGTTGGCTAAACATCTTCACATACAAGAACATTTCTGTATCCTCACAGGCAAAAAAAATATCTCACCAAAAACAGACAAATTGTATGGCCACATTACTGCAACGTGACCAAAGTACATCCATCTGTAATTCGCAACGACAGTGAATTTGAATGTAATTCCAAATCTTTGGGCTCTGTTCAATTACTGTCATCGTGAAACTTGACGATTCGAATATTTCAAAAACACGTATAGAACTAAAATAACATTAAACTCATGTTTGCAAACAAAACAATTATACGCCATCCATCAGACTTTTCCTTACTTGAAGAAGTTGAATACACATTCCTTGGGATGCTTTTCCAGTAGTTCTATTGGCCAGTCTTTTAGGAAAAATAATGAATCCAGGAACTCGTGGTGATCTGGGTCATTGACATTTTTGACGCCACCTTGACACATAAAGATATCTTCAAAATCCTGTCGAAATTCCAAAAAAAAAGTATAAGTTTAAAGGTCATTTGCTGACAAAAGTTTCAGTCGTTTTTTTTTAAAACTGGAGGTCAAAATGTAATAATCAAACGATTAAGAATCCAATGGGTCCCAAAATACTGTGTTAACTTTATGGGGAAAAACAGATTGACAATTTCCTTGAAAACAAGATCAGATACCCAAATGAAATTAGTTTATTGTACGTTACTGACGTAATTCTTTATTACTCTTTGTTATGTTATTGGTACTGTTCGAGTGTGCGTATGTCTCTGTTAGTTTGTTAGTTAGTGTGTTAGTTAGTTAGTTAGTTAGTAAGTTAGTTGGTTGGTTGGTTGTTTGGTTGGTTGGTTGGTTGGTTGGTTGGTTAGTTAGTTAGTTAGTTACTATAATAGTTAGTTAGTTAGATAGTTAGTTAGTTAGTCAGTTAGTTCGTTAGTTAGTTAGTTAGTTAGTTAGTTAGTTAGTTAGTTAGTTAGTTAGACTAAAGTTTGTTTGTTTGTTTGTTTGTTTGATGTTTGTTTGTTTGTTTGTTTGTTTGTTTGTTTGGTATTTACTTCCCACTATGTCTTTGAGTTGATAACTATTCTTGAAGCTAGTTCAACTCACCGATGTTGATATTGATAAAAGTTCAACACAGTCCCTCGATATAACTGTTGATGCACGCTTGGTGTTGTTAAGAATGCCAAGTTCCTGCAAGAAAAATAGTTGAAATGAGAAGAATCCCTTGGGCAAGCTTAAGGTAGCCCAGATCTTGCGTTTACGAACATTGTTTCCACACCAAGACTCGACCGACAGAGTGCTAGCTAGATGATTAATGTAAAATACATACATGTATGTATAGAAATAATAGAGTCACAAAAGAACGTAGCATTAGCCAATCAGCAGTCTCTTGACTGTGAACTGGGGGTGATGCTAGTGAGGGGGCAAGGATTAACATCCATGTAGGCTTATTGTGAATTCCCAAGTTGTTTTAATTCATTTTGTGTTTATCACAAACATCACTGTTTAGCACGCCCCCACACGGCAACAAATGTCATTCTCTTAAAGCTTGAACTTACGGACCGATCAGAAAAGTCCTTTTATACCAGGTATGACAAAGGCTGAATACTTTGAATTCAATCAGTTTTTCTTATTTTTTTGCAAATGAAAACAAAATAATATTATGAAGTACAACTTTTTTTCTCGAACTGTCTTCCTATAGTTGTTATTGTTTGTATCAACGTTAATGTTAATGTTTATGAACTTTGCATTGAATAGTTCATCGTTAATCCGAAAACAAACTAAACGACCATTCCTCGTCTATCCCTATCATACACATTCTTAGACCATACTAATGGTAACTATCCACATTATCAGTATATCAGCTGGCAATGATTTACTGTTTAACAGGTGATGATGATCCCAAAGAGTTCAACAACGCGTAGTAAATTAGCGTTATAACTGATGCACTGGCAATAATGAGATCGGAGATTAACTGAGAGTGTACAAAGTTCATAAACACTGATAAAACAATGCCAACGGTAGAAGGAACCAGAGGCAGACAGATCGAGAAATAAGCTTTGTTCAGGTACAGATTGTGTTCGACAGCACAGTTCAATCTACAAACTCACCCCAAAACTTTCTCCTCTTTTCAGGAAGCAGACAACACGACTGTTCTCGCCATCGTTTACCGTTACCATGACTACAAAAGAAGGAATGCATTTGTTTAATTTAGGCACGACATATCCAGATAGTAAGCAGACTGAATGCCAAATGAAATGAAACACGATTCAATGATAAGAAAGTTTATCAAAAATCATTTACGGAGAGCATAATTATGATTTTGCATGGCATGATCAAAATACTGATTGGACATATGTATAAGAAATATCATATTATTATTATTTGTTGATTGAAGTTATTGTTCCAACATATTGGTAAGGTGGATTTTTGCAAATATTTTATTTTGCATTGGCTTCCACAGCTGCATTACTTTCTACTGTTCAATTTACTTCGGGTGAATTTTTTTTCTGACAAACGCAGGTAACCGAAAAAAAAACTATGCATATTTTCAAATTATCTTTAAATTTCACAATGAGCATGGCTGCGACAATATGACATCGTGGGTGGCAATAGCATATATGTAACAAGTTTGAACACGTTCTCCAATCAAAATTGTTGGTTGCATGATGTCATGCGCAGTGACGAAAGAAAGTTTTTTTTTTTCGTTTGTGTGTCCGTCTGTCTGTGTGTGTGTTTTGGATTGCTGTGGTCAGTTTGAAGATGAATGTGTATTTGAAGATGTATGGATGTTATGCAAATATACATAAATAAATTGCTTATTGAATTTTGATAAATCAATCAACATACATACAGTACTAGATAGATTAAAAGAGCTACTCTACCTGTCCCTGAAAGTATGATGTAAAATCCGTGTGCGATGTGCCCCTGTCGAATAATGCAACGATTTGGTTCGAACCTGTTGAGATAAAACAAAATCAGACTATTAATTTGGTAACTCAGGCTGAAATAGATCACTGTGGGCCAAACAATCATACCGTACTCTTGGATGTCTGGATATCCCTGGCTGCCAATCCATAATTCACTTAGATACATGGGGAGGGACGAATCATGTAGAGATAGTGCATTGGGACGAGTTCTCAGCATGCAATGGATGGTACTACCAAATTAGAGCGGGTATAGAATTTCAAATAAGCAACATAATGTCTTTTCAAAGTTTACACTCACACATTTGTTGTTACATGTTCCATAAACAAATACAGATCTAGACACTAATAGCCCGCGCACACAATGAAATGTTACATTTTATCTCACTATACACCTTGTCCGATAAAAGTTTTTTTTGTTTGAATCTTTCTTGTCTCAACAGACACTGATGTTGATTTGTGTTCACATTGAGATAAACTTTATCATATATTTTGCTAGTGCGCTATCAGTGTCTGCATTTTGTTTATGTAATTTGTAACAAAAAACTTGCGTGCGACTTAAAAATTAAAACATTGTGCTACTTAATTGAAAATGTATACTTTCTCTAGTTTGGTAGTATCACTTCTCGGACTACTTATTAATCTCATGGAGGTAACATTAGAGCGCCATGTACTGGTGTCAACTTATACACGGCACGTTATGCGGCTCTCTATCTACATGACATGTACCTATATCACTTTTGAAACATCGTTAATTAGTAAGCAGCAAATTAAATTGGGATAATTATTGAATGACAGAATGTAGATCTGCTTGGTTAACATTTTTAGATCATCTTATCTCCTCGAAGAAGACGGCAGCTTTATTTAGTTTCTCTATGCAATCATTACTTTAGCTGTATACCAAATTCAGATGTATTCACTCCATGTAGACTGCAATAGTGTTCTGGTATCTCGAGTGTTGGATCACGTGTTCAACAACGACATTAAAACTTAATGTCGTTGGGTAATAAAAAAGCAACAACTTCCCAACGGTCCCTTCCCAACAAGTCGATCAATAAAAAAATACGACAAGCATAATTCCGGATGGGAATTATGGAGGCGTTTCATTTATATTACTTATAACACTACATTGACAACTTACTAAATTTTAATCGCGTGTATTTGAAAATTTAACGAGAGAATTTGACACAAGTTGATTAAGTTGTGATCGACCTTCAATTAGTGAAGGTCGCCATTAAACACTACGATTGAATTAGAATTCCATGAACTGACTTTAAGTGAGCTAACGCAGAGAATTTACTTCCTTGATCGGTTTGCACAAGTCCATAAAAGAAACTACCTTTCAATTGTTGCTTACAGGACATTTACCATGAGCGTGCAGTTTGGATTACACACGTTACCAAGTTCAGTGAGACTGGCTACAATGTTTTATGTCGAAATAAACACAATAATATTATCACACAATCACTCTTCCAAAGTGTCTGCTTTGTATTAGGATAATGATGTGAACAGTAACAACATACACACATACACACTAGCTACTACATACCATTTCAACTTATCAATCACTGGCTCTGTTTGATACAACCACACAGAAACCAATACGAACTGTGCATTCCTAATTTTCTAGTTATATTTTGTCTATATGAAATAAACAATTTAAAAACATACTGCATTCTACAGCTAGAAACAGACTTGCAGGAGTCAATGTTTCGATGTCTGCATGGCGGCACATCGTTTAGTTCATTTAATTTAGAAAATGTTACAAAAATTGTATTCATTCAATCTTAATATTTTAAAGTGTAGCATGTGCAGTTTCTTATTGGTTTACGTGTGGCTGTCTCAAACAGAGCTAGTAGACACTAACATGAAACGGGCAGTCATGCTTATTTAATGTAGACACATAGTAAACTTGCATGGATTGTTCATGTGTCCACATCCAAATATCCAACTTAGCCATAGCGAGAGTCTCTGCTATCTTCATTATGTTTATCCTAAAAACCTAGTGGTCAGTCTCACTAAAATTGATACCTACTCCAAACTGCATGTACGTGGTAAATGCCCTGTAAGTTCTCAGTCGTTGCTTGACACGACTTCCCTAATTGTGTATTGAACAAGTCCATTCCTGCTCACGCCTCCAGTCAATTTTGGCATTGTAGTTTTATCTCAAGGAATACAAATTGGATGTAATTATAGTAAAGTGGTCATGTATAGTCAAGTCAAGATAAACGACAATGAAGTGTCAGGTGTGCGGCTTTTTATTGTTGGAAAATCGACTCTAAAACTTTATAAAACGCCGACACTTTACTGTTTTTGATTGTCGACCTCAGTTGTGGATCTTGAAGAAATACGTCATGTACCCAACGTGCGCTTTTCGCCTTGTTTGTGTAGGTGTTGGCATGTAATCATTATGTCTACTCACGCTTCAAGCCAGCCAACTTTACATAACTTTTGCTGCATTCTTACTGGATATTCGGCAAATGATTGGATATTCCGAAGGGCAATTTGTACCTGTGAAGAAGAGGTCATGTTTGTAAGCTGTCGACGAGAAATGTTAGTACACATGTTTTAATCCGCCTAAAATTATCAATAACTTCAAAAATGATAAGTTAACAAAAATGGCGAATGCTCCCATACTGCTACATTGCTAAATATTATCGTCTGACTGGACAAAAATTCTTACAAACGTTGCTACATTTTATCATATGACTCGACACAAATCTGACTAACTTTGCTACATTATATCGTCTGGGTCTACAGTGAATTTTAATACTAACAATGATACATGTTATTTGTCCGACTCAATTAAAATCTTACTAACATTGATACATTTTATCGTCCAACTCGACAAAACAATCTCACACAATGTAGCAATGTCGGCAAGATTTCTGCCGCGCCAGACGATGAAAGGTATCTGAGTACATGTACTGGTTTTAGAAGTCAAGTCACATTCTGTATCAGGTTAACTGACTTGCATTGTATTATAGTATATGACAGTACTTACATATCTGATATCAAATTCGGTACGGTGACAACTCTTGGTCGTAAGAATTCTTTTGGCGTCTTCTGATAACCTTTGCTGTAAAAGGAATTAACGTAATAATACTAAATCAATTTCGCTGTAATGTTGCTATGGTAACGCTACTATGAATCTCAAATTCTTATAAACTATGTTTTTTAAAGGAATTTCCTTACAAAAGAAATTAATATACTAGTAGAACTGACATTATTTAATTTCATAGCGTAACATTTTCGCATATTTTGTGTGTCACAAGTTTCCAAAATCATTTTTTTTTATAAAATAAGACGTACACATACAGATGGTTTCATAGTACGCGCCGTTTTGGAAAGACTACAATTTACGTGTACTGCTCAGGCTTTTTTGATTGATAGACTCTCAAAGCGAAGACCGTGTCATCTTTTTCCTACGGTAAACAAAACTGACAATGTGTAAAAATGAATGTACATGCCTGACGAAACTTGTCGACGTTATATTTCACAATCTGAACATATCTACGCTTTGTCGTTGTGGTACTAGTATGCTATCGTTACGATAAAAAAATGTCATTATTTGGAAGTTGGCAAAAATAGTAAAATTTGATATATCAGTTCACCCCAAAACGCCCAAAACCTTGTACCAGATATATCTTTACATTACAGAGCGGAGCAGCAAGGCGTTATCTATCTTAGATGTTGAGATAATTATAAATCTACTAATGCTGAGTTAATTGGAATTATCTCTAGTAGCTAACGATTATCAACTGTTTTTGTTCTTCTCCCTTTTCCATTTCCACAATCTATATATGACGTGACCAATGATGCTATCTATTACAATTGTCTGGAAGAAAGGTCGTTTCATAATTAACTTATATATTTAGATTTTGATGATGTAATTTATTTACTGTTCTTATCTTAGAATCGTACCTTGGGATGGAATATACAGTTGAATAAAAAACCAGAGGAGAGCGATATCCGTAGTTCTGTTCTGGATTTCTGTCTTGTGTTGAATCTAGCAATGTTTCGCGTGCACTAACACTATGATCACCGTTCTATATTGGTTCATGGTTTGACTAAATTGATGTATGCCGTTTTTCTCTGTGAGCAAGGGAGTAATTCTATCGAGTGAGACTGGTTAATTATACAAGCCCGACCGGAGATCCCGTACCTCGGTAGACAGTTTGAGTGGAGAATCATTTAAAGTTACGCTGATCGTCACAAAGCTCAGAGTGTAAGACTATGTCTTAGGACAACACATCAGTTTGAATCGAACTCTAAAGCCCAATACAATTATGATGAAGAATTTATGAGAGTCGGAGGCTTCAAAAAGTAGTCACACTCACCTGTCGGTTTGCTTTAAAGAAAGATGGGTTAAATGCCAATCCACCAAAGCCTTCGTTTTCTTTCGTCAGATTTTTGAAAGGGTTTATTGTCTCTCTCTGAGTTCTGAAATAGAAAATGTACAATTCGGATGAATACAGTCTGCTACCTGGCTTTACATTTCGTTTGTATTGGCGCGATGCTGATTTTATTCACCATACAATAGACACTGGTGGTACAGGGATTTATAGGAACACAGAGGTCGATGTTGTTACCGAGCATTTTTGGTGTTCAGCCTCGTAAAAAGAAAAGATACGAGAAACCTCGGAGACCGTACCTGAAAAACTCGAATTCGCAGTATAACTTCGTTATATAGTGCGCGCCTCCTTGCCAATTTAATGGTATAACGAGGACTCAAGTTGATATTGTCTGAAGTGAAAAACAGACGTTTGCCCGAAATTTTACTTCTAGAGCCATTAAACCGAAAACGAAGCCATACTATAATATTTGTAATTTTACCATAACTGTAAACTTTGAACAAAAAGTCACCGAAAATTGTAGTCTCGCTTAAAATATAATCGTGTGCTGCTCCGAGATCCTATTTGAAGTCATCTTCGATAAGTTCTTTTTTTACAGTACACATTCTAACTTTGTTTCACAGCAAAAAAAATATAAGCATTTACATTTTATGAAATGTATGTATGTAGCTTACAATAATCGGAATTAAAATACTTTCGCAAATAAGAACCAAAATATGGTCGCCAAAGCCCAGACAACAATACATAGACAACAAACAAACAAACCAGTTATGTTAGTTGTGTGAGCCATACAGAAGAATTACCCACTGATGACATATTTAAGTTAAACCTCGTTCAACGGAAATTTTAACATTAATGGTTTGAGCGCCGATTTGAAATAACATCACCTCAAACCTGGATGTTTCAGTCCCAAATTTTACTTCAAAGTAAAATTGGTCGACGTCGGCGTTGTACCAAAGGATATGGGTTAGTCTAACCTGTCTACATCGCGAACTGTGATAATAATTCCCTGTTTACTAACTGTTAGTGAGAAGCGAAGCAAATCTAAATCACAGATCGCGGTGTAGACAGGCTACGATGAGACTGACATATTTTTAGTCATATTGTAAAAGTTTAAAAACTTGCTTGCATTTACTACCAAACCAGAGTGTCTATCGAATTTAAATTAAGCGGTACGATGCTTTTTTACTTCTCATACAAGATAAGCTTGTTACAAATTACAACAACATACAGACACTGATAGCGCGCAAGCATATAAAAGATACACTTTTCCCACTGTGAACAAAAATCAACATCAACACCGGATATACCAAGGAAGTTCAAACACAAAAATGTAACGTTTTCGTGTACTGCATGCGCGTTATCAGTGCCTGTATTTTTGTAGTGCAATTTTGTAGCAAAACACCTTATGTGAGATGTGAAAAAGAAACATCGTATCGCTTAATTGAAACTCTATGGACACTCTGGTTTGGTAGTACTTCAGTGATTGTGGAGGAATTTTAATAGGCGTTTGTTATAAAGAGATTTCTTCGAGGATACCGGTAATTAGTAGTAATCTACCTTTCACTATAAAAATATACCCCGTTGTATTTATGTGTTTTGCCAGTACATTGTATGTAAGGGTTTGGACCTTGCCCATTCATCGTCACGTTGTTATTTCAAGTTTTTTTAATAGACTATAGCATTCATCAAGCTGTACGACTTCAACGTTCACATAATAAAGTTCACACACATTTCAGTATCGATATACACAGACATACCGATACCATGACTAAGACACGGTACTTTCCAAACCATATATGGTTCATTGTTTTCGATTTGTAGTCATGAAGATTCTCCTTACTACCACATAAAACAAGTTTTTTGGTTCCGGTTACCCGACTCCACCTAATTTTTCACGCGAACCCTAAATTTTTTCTACATATTCGAGAGAAAAAAATAAGAAAATCGCGTGAGTGTTACATTGTAACATTCTGTCTGTACCAAATAAACCATGTCTGTGAGTGTTACATTGTAACATTCCGTCTGTACCTAATAAACCATGTCAGATGTACAGCCATTACAGATTGGAAGAACAGTTTTATTTTGTCTTTTTTAAGTTGATGTCAGTTTCTGCATCCACTATTTCTTGTGAGACTTCAAAATTTTCGCGATTTTATTATTTTTTTCTCGAATACGTAAAAAAAATTTAGGGTCGGCAGTGAAAAGCTAGGTGGGGTCGGGTAACCGGAACCAAACAATTATTTGTTTAGGCCTTTTAATTGAACCCATTGTCATTTTTTCCCTTTGACTCTGCCGCTTAATTAATAGTGGAATTGAACCGTCATTGCAAATGTATGCAACATATAACAATGATAGTTGTAATAGGTACAGACAATGTAACACTCACAGACATGGTTTATTAGGTACAGACGGAATGTTACAATGTAACACTCACAGACATGGTTTATTAGGTACAGACGGAATGTTACAATGTAACACTCACAGACATGGTTTATTTGGTACAGACAGAATGTTACAATGTAACACTCACAGACAAGGTTTATTAGGTACAGACAGAATGTTACAATGTAACACTCACAGACATGGTTTATTTGGTACAGACAGAATGTTACAATGTAACACTCACAGACATAGTTTATTTGGTACAGGCAGAATGTTACAATGTAACACTCACCGACATGGTTTATTGGTGGAGACATTGTTTTGAATAAAATTCTCAGATATTGTGTTCGTTGTCTGAGATAACATCAACCCTTTCTGATGTTGAAAATGTTATGTCTGGTAACTCTGATTGATTTCACTTTTGTGAAACATTGTTGCAATTACTACCAACTCGTGAAAGGGCACTTCTCACTGAGCGACATATTCAAACGGAAATAAATTGATCATTGGTTCAATTATAATTATGTACTGTAGACTGTACTTTCCATGCGACTTTGATCTTGGTTGTAAGTTGGCAAAATTCGATGTGGCAATCCCAGCATACCGAGAAAATACATAGTATGCAAGTAGATGTTCCAACAATGCTAGAAGACAATTGTAAGGATATTGGGAGGCATGTATCGATATACTAACTGAGGTAAAAAATTATGTATTTTCACTTGAGTAAAAAGCTTACAATTATGACTAGTGCCAATTTAATGTGGCGCTCCGCAAGAAACTTTCATCGACAGCTAAGTGTATAATTTGTGTGGCGATCAGGGGAAATCCAACCACGTTGGCAAAGTATTAAAAAGAAACGAGTTGCAATCATGGACTACCCAGGTCGTCAGCGAGATGCTGAACTCCGTTAGTAAAACTATTAAGAAAGGTTAAGTTGGTAATGTTGTAAGACCTGTCAAACGGAGAGGGTTGTTTACATACAACGTTCAATCATTGTAACCCAGTATAGTCAAACAACAAGTGGAATGTCCCTACGTGACAAAGTTTTGAAATCAAAATGACACTTTATATGCAGAGAAACAATAAACCACTTTGTATGTAATTTGGAGGGATTTTGTTTGCAGTTTGTTATTAGAGTAATCAAAACAACACACTATATCTGAATAGGTGTCAATTACTGGATTGTCTAAATGTTGGTGTTGTTAGCCCAAAATGATAGTAGAAATTTGAAGTAGAGGATTTGTCCACGACAACAACTACCGGAATAGAAAAAACATCACCTCATCCATGCAATCAAAGTATGTTCATTTGACTGTACTTAGCGTAAACAACCAAAAATTACTTTTCTTCAAAATAGTGGCCTACTTTCCGAGATTCTCTTGAGTATGTCTTTTGTTACCCAATCAAATGCTGGGTATTTTCCTTCCAACTTTCTTTAATGTTGCAACTTTATTTTGAGTTGAAGTAGTTCACATGCATGTGTCTTTGAATGTGACTGAAAGGTTTCCTTTGCAGGCATCATCATCATAATACATATGAAGAAAATGGACGAACGGAATTTATTTTCGAGTTATTTGTCTATTGATTTCAGGGGTTCCAATGAAAGGCATACCGTATCAGTACACTTATATTTTATTTTGCAAATCAATGAATGGAATTGTTGTCTTTTATACGGTGTTAAATAACAGACGTAGTGTTAAATCTGCTGCAACGTTTTATGTCAGACACTAATTAACTGAACTTATAGAAAATGACCAATCCATTGCATGTTATAAGTCCAAATATTTTGGCAAAACAGTAGCCGATAATAAACTTTCTTTGTTGACATCCATGTATATAGCACGGTCCCCAGCGCAACCTATCCACAGAGAAATTTCAGATTAGGACCCCAGAGTATAGACAGTGACTCTCAGCATATCATTAGCCCCATCAGGCCTAAATAGTTCCTAGCATTCATCCCGGTTGCCTTGCAGCAGAGTGCTCCCCGTTCCTAAAAGTTCCTAAAAGTGCAAACAAACTTACAAGAGATCCTTTTTGTTCTATACGTCGATAAACATACTAAGGGTTTGCCGTTTCTATTTCATCAAAAATCCATGTGTTTACTTTGCTCAAGGAGTCCCCAGAGCATCTTATTATGAACAAAAAACTCTTTTATTTTATTTTTCCCCGTGTACTTTGTGAATACAGAATACCAAGATTAGTTTGTGTGTGTTTAAATTTGACCTACCAAGGCAAAGAACGATAGAGGTCGTGAGTTGGGTGGAGAAACAAACATCTTATGCTAAAAGAGTTGCTCTCAATGTGGGCTTTTGTTCAAACATTTCGTCTGCGTTATAAAAGTTGAAGAGTTCGCGCCTAAAAAGCTGACGACGGCACGAATTTCGGCTGTCAATATTTCACTATGATGAACCACGTGCGTCATTTTGTAGTCACGTTCATCGTCCCTTTTCAATGACAAATTGTTCATTTTCTGAAACAAAACAAGAAATTCCCCCGCTTGTTTTGCACAATCGCACAAATTAACAGCAAAGAATTCTACAACTGTTCTAAATTTGTTTTGCGCTGGATCAATTTCAGATATTTGATCCAAAAATGCTTGTTGGAGGATCGCACTTCATAGAATATCGCATAACACGATACACAATGCATACCAGATTTTTTGTTGTGAAGAGAATGACTCCAGGCTACACTTAGTTCAATGTTATTATTAGCTTTTAAGCGTGTTTTTCTGTCGTCACAGGTGACTTTTTGTCTAAAAGGGTACTATTTGAGATGACACCTACACGACAACAGAGCTAATACTAGGTTCGGGGTTGGTTAAAGGTCTAACACTGTTGTGGCAGCCTAGCTCCAATCAACTTTTTAAAATTTACTCACTGTTATGATTCACAACGTCATATGATGGAAGATGAAAAATTATGTTTTTGGGCCTAACAGATGTCTCATGTATTTTACAATAAACGGTCATGTATGTATGTATGTATGTATGTATGTATGTATGTATGTATGTATGTATGTATGTATGTATGTATGTATGCATGCATGCATGCATGCATGTGTGTGTTTGTGTGTATGTATGTAGGTATGTATATGTATGTATATGTATGTATGTATGTATGTATGTATGTATGTATGTACGTACGCCATGTATGTTATCATGTATCTACCCATTTATATATTATGTATATCGATATATTATAAACTTTGTATTCTAAGACTTTCATTCCCTCTTAAGACTTCTTCCAACCTGAAACCCTTTAGACTTATGTCGACAAGTTCGTTGTTAATTATTCTTGCCAATTACCATCATCCGTTGTCATCGAGAAATGTCCTAAAGTCAAAGACAGTTGTCCGCTAGCATTCACAAATCAACAACTTTACTTGATCAATATATCGACGAAGGATGGCAATGGTGCGGTGTGTGACTGGGTGTAGGCGGATTAGTATCCAGGTCGCCGCTCTAGGCCACCTTAGCCCCTAGAATGAAGCTAAGAATGCCCAATAGCTAGTGATCTTTTAAAATCTTTCAGTCTACGCTACGCATGCATAATGTCGTCCATTCTGTTTACACGTCTGGATTTGAACACAATGGAAATACTCGAAATGACATATCGAAATACATCAAACTGATGTCAAAATGCGTCAGCAATACAACATATGTACAATACATCCGCTCATCTGGTTTAACACCTTTGACCATTAAACATTATTACAGAGTATGATATTCCACGTAAAAAGGGATAAACAAACACAATGCCCCCACTGAAATACAGAGATACGTGCATCCCTAAGTTGCCAAGGAAGTGTAATTGATCCACAGAACAATATATAAATTCCATTCAGCTTGACTCAGCTATCATTTCATCACTTGAAAAGGGGTCTAGAAAATTGTAAAAACGTGAGAAGTTTGTCATATTTGTTGTCATATACATTAACAATTCGTGTGGTTGTACATGCGAATTAAACAGAAGTGCTATTGCACTCCTCGTGTTCCACTGCTGTACTCGTTGTTCGGACTGACACTATTTGTTATGTATCACTCTTCGTAAATACCCTTGGCTACAACATTCTTGTATCAACGCTGCCGAAAAACTGTGCTGACTACATTTTGTGTATTTTGTGTAAACTTTACCAACATCTGTCATCTCAATATAATGTACAACCAGCTGCAATTGTTTTCTTCTCACAACTTGAATTTTGATCGTAAGGTTACTACTGTACCATTTATTTCAAAATTTAATAGGAAAACTAAGATAATTCCCCCGTTTCATGTTAATGTTCACAGTGACAAGGAAAAAATCTCCGTGGTGTTCACTGGCTCTGTTTGATACAGTCACTCAGAGATCAGTAAGAAATGTACCTGCTACATTTTTAAGATAGCAAGATTGAACGAATGCAGTTTCTTGCTACATTTTGTATAAATGAAATGAACTTACATGCCACCATGCAGACATCAAATGCAGACGTCAAAACATTGGCCCCTATGTGTCTGCATCTAGTTGCAGTATGATAAAATGTTGTTGTTTTTCATTTAGACAAAACGTAGCAAAAATTGCAATCTTGCTATCTTAAAGTCAACTGTCTTATTGGTTCCTGCGTGGTTGTATCAAACATAGCAATGAACATTAACATGAAACGGCCAGTAATACGTGTATTCAGCGAAAAGGGTAATTAGAAACTAATATCTAAGATTGTACAAAACATAGTCCCAATTTGTGTGTTGTATTGTGTGTAAAATGATTGGCAATTTTAACAAGGAAAGCCTTGTTGGACTTTCCAGGGACGTAAATGTTTGTAGTGCTGGGTTGTCAGTATAATTAGCAATTATGTTTGGCCATCTTAAATGTACAGCTAAAATGTAACCTTTTCTCTCTCTTCACCTTGAATATGTTTGTCAAGGTCAAAGGACATGATCTTATTAGAAAGCTCACCATTGATAATGTGTGGGTAGACATGAACAATGAAAGTTTAGATGGGGCGAGAAACATTCAAGTTGAAGATGACGGAGGTACGTACCTTTGGCCTCCTCTCTTGGCCAGTACAACACACACATACACTATATTGGCTGCACGTCGAAACCGGTCAATAAGTGGAATCTGTAAAATGGAGGGGAAAAGGAATAAATAATTATTTTAAAGTCAATTTGAAGATGTGAAGCGGTCAATAAAACTTAAGTATTGTGTGGTTATATTAACTGCAGTCCTGATTTAAAGAGAGACGCGAAACTACGGACTATAAATAGTTGTATGTCGGCGTGTAACTTTTACAGATGTGCGAATACGTGCTAAACCTCTTGAATTTTTACGTCGTGACATATCCGGTGTTTGAAAATACATAGTTTCACACTTCATCTCATTATCCGTTGTGAAAATAGCGTCTTTCGATTTACTTTTGTGGAAATCCGAACGCTAGTCTCGTCGGTATTAGAGAGATACACGGGTTAAAAACATATTGCTTCCGCCCAAAATTGGTTTGATTAAATTTGGATTTTCGATTCATTTAGGTAAATCTTGACTTAATTTTGAACCCTTTTCTTAGATATTAAACCTCCTCAGAGTTGTGGGTTAGAATCGAAGTTACAAAATTGATTTGGTCAATGATTTTTGGCTAATTTTATACGCAGTATTTCGGTTAGTACAAAGACCTTTACATTTATTAATATTATGTAACTTCTACATTCAGTTTTAGTATTTGATATAATCAAAGAAAAAACATACAACATATTCTCGAGTGACAACAAATCTTTGTGAAAATGGGACTCGACGAATACTTTTAAACACCGAATGAATACCATGACGTACTAAAGAATGGTTTATAACGCCAACAAAATGAACAGACAGTCGCCCCAGGTTGTGTATTCAGTTTTCAGACAAAAACATGATTAGTTGTTACGACAATCCGAGGGCATACCGTGTGTCCACTTTGCCAATGGACGTGAAAACTTTGAATTGAATTTTCAAAAAGTAGTCGGGAGGAGACTTCACCCTGATGGAGTAGATATGTTAGGGATACGTGTTGTGAAAGGAACGTAAAGAGTCAAGGTGACCGCTGACTATTCCATGACCACTATATTTAGGTTGCAGGTGTAACTTGAATTGAAATGTAATCACTTCAAACAAAATAGGTACAAGAATTCGATCCAGACGGCCCACTTTTACTGGAAAATGTCATTCCATCAACCAACCATCTAGTTGGACAAGATACATTATTATCAAAAAGTATATCATTTTGTTTCAAAAACCAACCTCGGAAGTTTCGTTGACGGAATCCATTTGTGCGGCAACACTAGCAGACGCTACGGGTGTAGATTCGGGCATTCTGGACCGTCGTCTGCGTAATCGCATAAGTCTGGTGGGGAGTTCAAGGCCTGATGTCACCCGGCGACGATCTGGTGATATGGCTTCTAGTCTGTCCGGCAGAAGGTCTAGAATACTGGGTCCCTTTGGACCTCGACCAGCATAAAATGAAGTACGTCGTTCAATGGGTGATTTGGACGGACTACTCTTCCCATTTGCCGGAGACAGTCTTTCTTGGGAAGGTGGACGGTACGATCCTCTTCGTACAGGGGATATAGAACCAGTACTGTTGCTACGACTCTGAGAAGGTGTGGGAGTTGGTGAAAGCGAATCTGATCTCGAATCGTCGGATTTTGCCGGGCTACACAGTCGATTTGTCGAGTCTTTCAAAGTTGTCGCCCTGTTATTAGTCCGAACAGTGCGAGGCATCGGTACATTTTCATCGGGTACCTTAATGTCCGGTATACTTCCATAACCCGACGTTCGATTATCTGTATGCGGGTCCGAATCTTTCCTACTCGTTCCTTTTCCGCTGTCCGATTCTCTTGTCGCTCTATCTGATGATTTTCGTCTCGTCGATAAATATGCCTCACTAGTTGGACTCTGTGAACCATCCATGGTAACATCAGTGGTGCAATATCGCCGGTACATATGATTAGCTGGTATTGAAGATGAAAAATTAAACACGGGTGAGCGAACCCGCTTAGTACTTGCAGTTTGTCGATCAGACCCGTGATTCGGAGCAACACTCACTCCTGGCATCCTGTGTAGCAGTTTGTTGAATAATACACAGTGATTATGGGTTCTTGTATTCACAGGTATGTCCAACGGTAGCTTCAACTGAGTAACAATACACTGACTTCAGTCATAGCTGTTAGGGTAATCCCTCCTGTTGCCTCGCTTGTATCACAGGGCGACAGTCAATGTAAGCTACAGCGTGTAGTTATGTCCCCCCACAATCATTCACCATTGTCCGCATTGTGTCTTGTACACTTCGCTATAAAAAAGCCTTATACCCACAAAACAATTAGTTAACATATCACCTCATAAAATGTAGAAATGGTACAACACAGTCTTGTTATGGTCAATTATATCGTCACAGTCAATTATCAGTAGATAGACCGTGCAATGATTAAGTTTATTCCGGACGAGTCCATTTTTATTGAGAGAGGGGGCAACATGACACTCGTAACATTTGAAATATCCCGACTTGAAATACAAGAACTGACGTAATCAATGTATCATTAGCGGGATATTGTTACAAAGATAAAAGCAAACACGCAATATTCAAGAAATAATTACCCTGCCTTGTTAATTAGGCAAAAGTATTTCCTATCTTACTTTTTTTAATATCGACTGAACGAACATTTGTATATGACAAGTTTTAAAGACACCTAGCTAGTTATTGACTCCGTGTAAATATTTTTCTAGCCGTGTATTCAACTCTGAATGGTAACGGTAGGAGCAATCATTTGACTAGTACATAACACAAGTGGCTGCTTAATTAAATCGCAATTGAAAACCAAGAGTGTGTGAAAGAACCGTTTATTGTCTTAACTTCTATTAAGATTTCCTTTTGCATACAAGGCAGGGCAGTGTTTACTGTTTTTTAACATTCTTAGCCCATCGAGTCTGTTTCCATGCTGTTGCTAATACACAGAGAGGGCAATGAGTTCACTCCACCCATATCGCGGAAGACAAGTAGCACAATTGGTAATATAATCGTAAATTTTTTACATAAGCTTATGTACCCTCTTATGGAAGAAAAATATATCTTTCTTAACAGTCGACGTCTATCAGTCTATTCTATGTTATATACACACGTGTATGCATATATATATATATATATATATATATATATATATATATATACACATACACACACACATACATACATACATACATACATACATACATACATACATACATACATACATACATACATACATACATACATACATACATACATACATACATACATAAAAATGAAAGAAGATGAGTATGATATTACATTATTTTATTACGAGACGTCTTCTTTCATTTTTATGTATGAAATGCTCTCCAAGGTGATTGAGCACTCTACTTGGCGAAAGAAGAATGAAACTCTGTGTGTGTGTGTGTGTGTGTGTGTGTGTGTGTGTGTGTGTGTGTGTGTGTGTGTGTGTGTGTGTGTGTGTGTGTGTACAGTATTTGAATTAATACATGTTTACAGACATATTCAACTTATCATCAAAAACTTAACACTATCAGTACAGTTGCAATCTAACCGTGTAAGCACAGGTGGTTAAATAAGTTCCATACCCAATCATTCATGTCCCGTTTAAATTTTAATTGGTTGCGGCTGAATACAACGCAGCTCCCCTTTCTAAACAGTGCCCACAAGCATCACATGTGTTATGTTATATAATACACGTACGATAAACTATATACAAACACTGCACGTTGCAACACAAACATTTCTAGGACAACAGCTTAGAGAAAACAATGCAATCGGTAAACTGTGCGGTTAACAGTTACAATAGCAGTAACCCGCATGTACGTGTCTGTCTGGGTTTCCACAACACTGAGCATATTAGTCGCAGAAACAATGTGTGAATGACAACTTATTGAAACGGTTCATTGATTGAGTATGATACTTGTAATAATCATGCATCGTATAATACTAGTATACTCGTTATCGATAAAGTTTCTGCGTGGCCATAGAGGGCGCTATCAATTGAAAAGCCGCCACATCCAACAGTTCCACTTCCTCATTGGGGTGGTTAGAAGAATAGAAACAAATGTTTATTTTGACAACTACTCCGAAAAATTGAATAAGAATCGTTGTAATAATAAATAGTTTTTAATAATCACAGCGGTAATGGACGAGAAATCCCTGACCGGAGAGTTTCTTTTGTGTCCGGACACGTCTGTTTTCTTCGGGGCAATATAAACAAATGCAACTCGCAAAAGAAGCTTTGTCGTTCCTGTCAAAAGCCTAACCACAATTATAGTGTGGTACGTGCTATACTCGTCAATTCAACGAACATTTGGTATTATTATGAACATAACAATGCTCAGATTTGTCAGGTAAATTAATTGTAAAATTTATATTCGACGCCGTACTTCTTTCAACTAATCACAATGAACAACATTTTACATAGTATATGCTATGAATAAATACTTAGCTGCTACTCATACAAGAAAGACAACATTCCGCTATTGAAAAAACAACACGGATATGGCAATGTGTCGTGCACCCCTGTTCTAAAGAGAAATGTGACAAACTACAAAATGTATGCTAATAATACATCAAATAAAAAGATTGACGACAATATGAATATCAAATTGCGTCCCAGTACAGTTTATCTTTTTGATGTCAAAGCAAGGTAAACCCACCCCTTCTCATGTCATTAACTATTAAATACGGAACACTTTCCACGTGTCAGCTTCCAATGCTGTGTATTTGTTTGTGTAAATGAATCAGTGCCAGAATTTTCTGGGTCTCACTTTTCCAAGGCCTGTCAGCTTCAACTTGAATGTCAGCATGCGAGACTACGCTATCCATTGGGCAACACGTCCTCAAGAACCGACGCATGCGTAATGGTGACTGACCTGCACTAGATGCAACGGAGATATTCACTAGAAATTGGTCATTTACTTATAAAACAACATTGTATATTTCAATTAGTGGTCAGTATTAACTGTAGGTAATGTAGGGGCAAGTTTGAATCTTCAGCGAAAGCTCGCTTTTGAATTTATCACCATATTAAAACTATACTAGTTGTAACTACAATGTCATTTTTTCGATCAGACAACACCACAATATATATTCACTGAAAATGGTTAAAGTATCAATAATCATACAGTGTTAACAAGTGGTCGATATTATCCATAAAGCAGTACATTAGAGAAACGTGTTGAGATCGTGATGGTCGTTGAGGGCGCTGATTTTTGGGTGTGGACTTGATCATTGTAGTGTATACAGCTACAAAATACTTTCACCCACAGGTATGTGATGCAATACTGCTCACGGTGTACGATATTACGAGTAAGTTATTGTAAGTAGCAAAACATTTTTTTTGAAACCGTTCCAGTTCCAGTTGCAGGTAGTGCAGATTTAAAATTTACCAATAAAGCTGAAAGTGTTTTACAGTTACAGTATTACCTTTAGTACGAACCGATAAGGACACATCGCCTTATATACTTCCTCAAATCCCTGGGGAGTATATACATATGATACCTGTGCAATTTTGTGTGTTCAACGTAAGACCTATATATATTATGTTACCACGTCCTGCTAATAACACCCTCTGTTTAATTCCAAAAAAAACAGAAAACGTAAAAACATATGTATGTGTTTCTATTTGTGGTATTGTTTTTTGTAACACTTTTAACCAGTCCACCAATCTTATTGAAGATATCGGTGTCACAAGTTCGACTATCAAGTTTACAGCAACGTACTTCTCTAAGCTTTATACATTTACTTAACCCTTGTATGGTAAATGAGTTCAATTTACAGTTAGGAACCGGAAAAAACAATCCCGCGATTAAAGTACACATGCGATGCAGAAGTTGAACAATTTATAGTTAAAACTTTATAAGTAAACATTAAATGAGCTGCCAAATAACATGTATTCATGTACTAGTGGCCACCTGTTTTCTTTTGACCTTCACTGAAGTAGAGCTAAGCAAATTCGATTGTGATTCTGTTTGTTCTGAGGTGTATTCACTGCTGACGAAACATACGCCCCCATGCGACGGTATGTCAATGTTTTGTAACAAACGTTCTAAATATCAAGAATGTGCACTTCTAAGGTTTAGCTTTGTCTCCTCTTGTTATCACAGATATACGACTGATTAAAGTCGTATGACAAGGGGCTATGAGGAGTCAACCGTCAGTCTAATAAACTAATAGTGTGAATATTGCACGTTGAACAGGACACGTCAACGTCCCCATTTGTAGATTGGGTTGAAAAGTTCGGAATTTAAAAAGAACACAACATGTTAGTTGTACCAAGGTTACATATAGTTGTTGACGACAGGCGCTCTCTCTCTCTCTCTCTCTCTCTCTCTCTCTCTCTCTCTCTCTCTCTCTCTCTCTCTCTCTCTCTCTCTCTCTCTCTCTCTCTCTCTCTCTCTCTCTCTCTCTCTCTCTCTCTCTCTCTCTCTCTCTCTCTCTCTCTCTCTCTCTCTACGATAAAGGTGCGCGTGCTTTGACCCCGCCCCCGCGATGAATATAATTTGCATGACCACAACATCAACAATAAGATTTGTCCACGGCCTTTTCTAGAAAATCGTCTCCATTCGAATTCGTTGCTGAATGTTTAATGTTGATAGTTAATTCAAGAAAATGTAGCAGTTGAAGTAAGATGTTAGTTGTGCCAGGCGATTACATTTTTGTCACGGCAGATCATGAAATGCAGTGTTGTCGGGCTAGACTACATTTTGTTTCAGGCCGCGTGATTTTCATGGTAAAGTCTTGCGGTATCAAGTCCTTCAGTCTTCCCTAGGAAACCCTAGTTTCATTTAAATTTGTAATACAGTATCTCAAATTTATTATCGAAACAAGTAGAACACTGTCCACCCAACATGCCCAATGAGAAGAATAAACTATAGATGTGCTAGGGGGTCTAAACCTATTTCTACCCTTTAAGCTCCTACAGCCTGGATACAAAACTTCGAAAGCTGTCGGTCTACTGACTATTACCTTAGAATGGGTTCATGATAGAAACATCTCTTTAATAGCAACAAATGAGTAACTAACTGTCGTTTTAGAATAAATTCACAATTTAATACTAAAGATGATAGTCGATTGGATAGAAGGGGGAGGAGTATACATATTTTTTGCTATTAACCAAATCTGTCATGCTATACTTTATTGTTTAGCATATCTTTTCTCTATCTCAGTTGATATAGTGTATCAACTTGTGTCAATCGTTTTGTAATTAATTTTAACTAGTAGGACTGTTTGTATTGATGATTGTCTTTGAGTGGGGTCGAAAGATCGAGGACACGTGTTTTAAGGACACGTGGTAATGACCATTATATGTACTAGATACTTCCATAGGTCATCGCGAGAGACTGAGCTTTAGGGTAGAATACGCCTCGGGATGGAGTTTTACTGAAAATCTCTCCAAATGTTGCCATATGGAAGCTTGCTTCCAGTCCTTTTCGGAGAATAAAAGAAATTAGGGATTCTACCGTTTTGTTTTCAAGGAAATCTACAATATTTTATTTTCTCACTGAATATTCGGCGGCCATATTGGATTCTCAAATGGCTTAATTTTGATAACATACTGACCTCTATTTTAAGAAATTTTATGGCGACCCATGGTTTTTCCCCTTCATTTTAAATCATGACAATCGATTGGAGTATTCTTGAACAAAGTAGCAAAAAAAAGTTGAAACAATTTATTTCCAAGGCGCATTTCACTTTAAAAAACATTAAGAATTGTATAAAAATTATAGACCCATCTTTGTAAATTACAGGCCTCTTTACTGCACCATCGATCTAAGACTTGCCCCCATTTTTTTCATTGCGTCAGCAGGAAAATTTGTTCAGGCCCGCGAGAATATATGGACTCGGCCTTTAAATGTCAAACAGCCTGCATTGTTGATAAAGACACAATAGTCCTTCAGATAGGCAACGTGGGGCGATGATGATGATGATGATGATGATGATGATGATGATGATGATGATGATGATGATGATGATATAGTTATAAAAAGATCAGGCTATCATCAAACATCAGGTTCATACACACTATTAAGTAATTGGATTGTACAAAACAAGTAGTTACACTTGTGAGATAAGATTCGATTCAAGGATGGCCCTAGTAGAAAAACAGTCGCGTTAATATTAGCTTTTTTAGCGAATATTCAGAAAGTGTCGACTCCGGCCACTACATTCCAAGGTAGAGGTTTAAATAATTATAAGAATTTAAAGTTGATTTTAAAAAAAAGACATAGTTCAGTTATTTTGGGTACATTTATCGAACTGATTATACACACACCATGTATGCACATGTGCCAACAATCGCCAATCACCAACAACTTATCAATTACCCTATAGGACTAAACACGTCTTGTTTACAGATCCCACAATTGGTTATCAGTTGGGTTTTTTTTTTATCTCAAAATAGCCTTGTCAGAATAACAACCGATATTATCATTATATATGTCGTTGATTTCCAAGGTTACAAAATAAAGTATTTCATCACACCTAGGCCTCTGAACACTATGAGGTCAAACTATACAGGGATAAAGAGTTGTTTGTATGAAAAATAAGAAATATAATTACAGGTTTATTCTTAATATACAAATTCGAGTATGTATGTCGAAAGTTTGTCATCATGTGTTGGTGTACTTTCAACCAGTGTATTAATTTTTTATCAAAGGAGTTAGAAGGTTACACTTGAACTCAGCTTTCCATTATTCATACTTGCATAGCGATACATTTATGGCCAACCCTGTCAGTAATTCATATAATCATTCCATTCTTACCTATAACTGAGCCATATTGATGTGATTCGTCATTTGTTTTTTCCTTACCTCGTCTACTGCCTGGCAGCACTTTCTGAATCATAAGTGAACGATTTAAAGGGGGAACAAAGTTTAGCTAATCAGCTCTTGAAACAAGTTTGTTCGTCTACTTGTTTTGTTTGTTTGTTTGTTTGTTTGTTTGTTTATTTGTTTGTTTGTTTGTTTTTGTTTCTTCTATTCAACAGAATTAAAAGTAAAATAATAAATAAAACCACCTACAGCATCAAAATCGTGTATTTGGATAACATTGTTAAGTTGGAAGACTTATTTTCCACTGTAGTCCCGTTAAGCCAAAAACCTCAACAATGTTAGAATAACAGCCTCAACCCAGTCTACACAGAACATACCTCGTCTGAGCAACATTACCCATTTGTATATCAAACTATGCTTTAGAAAAGTCACGCTATGTAGAATTAGTGAAAGTGACTTTTCTGGGTGTCCTAAGCATAATGAATTGAAATGCAGCTAAAATCAAATCAGTCTTGCCTTTGTAATAATACTGTAACAATGGAAAGAATGTGATGCCTCGAGTACTTTGTGTCGATGAAGAAAATAAACGCTACATTAGTAATACTTTTTAGAAGCACTATAGAGGGAAAAGGGTTTACGATTTTGATTTATAAGTTATTCGCGTAGATTCCCGTTTTGTTTTCAAATGATACACATTTCAACGTTGTGCTCGAGTTTAGTATACACTACGAATGTCTATGATCGATGATTTTAGCGGCAATCGGTTAGATGTATATCCAGTTCAAATTTCTATTTGCGACGACATTCATACAAATATTTGGAGCATAGTTACTACCAATGCACATGACATATATTAAGTGTGTTACAACATTTAGTAAATACATAAATAACAGTGCATTATCGGTTGTTTGTTTGTTTGGTTGCCTTCTATTTCAGATCACACTTGCTCTAGCATACATAAAATATCTTACCCCCTGTCCGTTTAGAAGTCGCTCTGAGTTCCTTTTCATACCATAATATATGTAGCGATATGGGTCATTTTTTGTCCAACAGAAATTCATACGAGCCGTTATCAGCGAGTGTAACTCGAGGGTCCGACTATTTCGTCGCCGCCGACGATATGGTACAACTTGTATAGCCAACATCGTATCGTAGAGTATACGAAAAAAATAACTTATGAAGTATGTGAAAACGTAATACAGGATGTGCACATAAAGAAATGAAGAATGGGCGTTCGCCTTCAGGCCGCGGTAGACCCTTCGGGAGATTTCGTATCATCTTACAAGACTGTTACATAATACATACATGCTAACAATGTAATCTGTACATTATACGAGTGTTTACCAGTCTCAGCTACACCGAGGATCTCCTCAAAATCGAACATGGTTATCTATTTTTCGAAATTATATAACTCATAGACGCAATAGTCACCAGTTTTTATCACTCTTTAGGGATGAAAACTATGAAACTACAGTATGCAACATTTCGCAATTATTTTTCAGTATGTGTGTTCTACCTTGAAGTTCTATAAATAAATAGACGGCTGTACTTCAATGCTGTTCAGAAGCTGAAATCGCTCGGTGGTTGAGTCCTCCTAGCCTGGAATCCATGAGGATTGGATTGGATTGGATTGGATTTTTTTAATGTAAGAAATCCAATCCGCATGGATTCCAGGCTAGAGTCCTCCATAAAGCCTACGCGTTTACTAACAAGAGTGATGTCATTTTGCAATGAAAACAAATTTAGACCATATTAAAGACCATTATATTAATAGTATAGGTTAAAAATCTCATGCGAATGTGTGAATGGGGGAGGGGGTAGTTTTACACTATATTTAGCGGTATGATATTTTGTAGTTAATTATTCATATGTGGCAACCAAGACCTTGTGAACCTGTAGCTTGTATAGTTCCAGCACCTGTTGATTTTAATGCAGACCCTGGGAATCTGTCGACCGGAACAACGTAGATCGCGTGCACTCAAATTTAGTACATCATAGCTTTCACAATGTTGGAAGAAAACGACTGCCTGTATCATTCACGAGGAGTTGTAAATAAACCATTGGTAGGATAAATATAGTTATAAACAAACACGATAAACTGATAAATTCATTTCGAAATACCAGGTAAGGATTATGCAGGGATTTGTAAGCCAGATTGACAGTGTCCACAATCGAAAACAACACACTTACTACCCGATGTACCCAGCACACTATACTGCAATGTATGTGTGTGAGGGGGGGGGGGGGGGGTATGTATAATTAATTCTTGAATATTCATCATTTTTAACTAGTATGGTAGAATTAATCAAATTCCGAACTTTCACGTGTGAATGGGCATAAATATGACAGATTCGTATGTACATGCTCTTAGTTCGTGATATCCGGTTTACGACAAAACTGCAGTAATCCAATGACAGGTTTGAATTGTAAATCACATGACCTCCAACACAACACAACAGACAGGTGTGATTGTGTCATCACTTCGATTAGAATGTAGCAAACAAGGCAATCATATACACATATCGGGTGATGTTTGTGATATCTTAAACCCGACAATTCTTCAAATCCCGGGTTCACAATTCAAACAAAATGAACACAAGATTTGACCATGAGTAGATAAGGGACTCCGATATATGCGCCATAATATATTATTTACAGTTTCGGTTGACGGCGATGGTACATTTTAATAATCCCCTATGTAGCGATAACTAGCCTGCCTGTTAGCCTAGTCTTGAATTTAGGACTAACTCTACTTCGGTATTTTAGTTCGTCCTTCCAAGCGAAAATTCAAACGACAGCTTATATGATAGTTGAACTAATGTTGTAGCGTTAGTCCTTCAAAACTACAGGTAGGCTAAACAAAAGATGGACCAAGACAGATTTTACATGTTATTTGTATATTTATTTAACTTCTTCCTATTCCATGAGTTTCCAGCTTGAATATAGATCTTCCTAGGTAGAACCAAAGAGTCTGAAATTTATGGCGAGGTTTGGGAATTACTTTTACTGATTACGAACTGATATTTAGGATTCTAAAACATGTCGAAACAAGGTCTAACAATTTGACTTTCGTGGGGCTCAGGTATCCAACACTGTCCATCTGTCTGTCTGTCTGTCTGTCTGTCTGTATGTCTGTCTGTCTGTCTGTCTGTCTGTCTGTGTATGTGTATGTATGTATGTATGTATGTATGTATGTATGTATGTATGTATGTATGTATGTATGTATGTCAGTCTGCCTGTCTGCCTTTCTGTTTGTCTGCCTGTCCGCCTATCTATCAATCAATCTGTTTTTCTGTCTCTGTCTGTTCGTGTGTTTGGTTGTCTCTGTTTGTTTTTGCAGGGTAATAAAACATTATGATTACGAATACGTATGTAATGCGTTTCATTGTGAACACGAATAATCTCAGTAAGTACTCGGTTTACAGGTCGGTGAATTAGATGTGATTTACAAGTCTTTGGAATCGAAATGCTTCAATTAGTGAAAACATTCAATCGACCTCGGACAAAGAGATGTATTATTTGGGAAATTACATCATTATGTTATCTACAATCTTCTGTTAATTGTTGCAAAAAAACTCATTTTATCATCATTTTTCTTGTCGATTATACTGCTACAAATACAAGTATCATTGATTTAGAATATGAAATTGCCACAGAAGTGGATAAACAATGCAATAGACACACTGTCGTAACTGGTTTGACATACTATAGAGAGTTTACAATTGGAACCAGGTAAAAACATCGACAGGTATTGTGTCTTACGTAAACTGGTCATACTCTGGGTTTTTTTAAAGGCAGGAACAAGAGACAACAACTACTTTGCATAAAAAAACAACAGTTCGTAAGTGCATGCATCTCAATAACAGAACCATGGTGCATGGTACATTTTGTCTAACTTGCAAACAGAAACCCGCTATCACAAGAGATCGGTAAAAAGCGTTCCGCTTAGAGTTCCAGAACAATGCAAAGACAATTATTTGGCCATGTATATGGAGATTTCATTGATAGCATTGAAAGTGAAACTCCAACGCGATTACAAGTTGGGTGGAGGGTTAATCCAGGCACATAATGCTATCAGACTGGACAATGTCTATTGAGACATAGCCCATCAAAAGGGGGTCATTTGTGGTGATTAGTTCATTCAGGCTCGTTCAAGCATTAATTATTAGTTAGCGTTTTAAAAGACATCGAACAACAATTCCAGACAACGCGGACAATCAACTCGGGCCTCCATACTGTTTGAATAAAATAGCTGTTATTTGGTTTGTTTCATTGGAAAATTACACCACCCGGTTTGATAACAACCGCAGCACCACTATACGACGGTAAATTGTTACTATTTAAGAAATACTGTAACATGCCAGTTGATATCAATAGTGATCAATCAACGCCTTTCTTTCCTATTTGATTGTCTATACGTTTTTGGTATTGTTATTGTTTCTTTCATTGTTTGTTTAGTTTTGTGTTTAGTGAGATACTGGTTGGTTGGTTGGTGGGTGGGTGGGTGGGTTGGTTCGTTGGTTGGTTGGTTGGTTGGTTGGTTGGTTGATTGGTTGGTTGGTTGGTTGGTTGGTTGGTTACAATTGGTTGTTTGGTTGGTTGGTTGGTGGGTTGGTTGGTTGGTGGGTGGGTGGGTTGGTTGGTTGGTGGGTTGGTTGGTTGTTTGGTGGGTTGGTTGGTTGGTTGGTTGGTTGGTTGGCAGGTAATTGGCGAGGGCCTGATGTTGGTTGAGTTGGTGGGGGGTTGGATGGATGGATAGATGGATGGATGATGGATGTGAGGTTGGTTTGGTTGGTTGGTTGGTTGGTTGGTTGGTTGGTTGGTTCTGCTGGTGTTTGGTTGGATGGATGGATGGTTGCTTGGTTGGTTGATGGTGGTGGTGGTGGTGGTGGTGGTGGTGGTGGTGGTGGTGGTGGTGGTGGTGGTGGTGGTGGTGGTGGTGTTAAAACTGACATTCCGATAGACAGATAATTTTAAAATGACCAAGTGCTGCTTCCGATTCTAAAATATGCCCGAGGATTTTATCGATTCGTACAATTCTACAGTGACATAGCCAACCTTTCACGATAACACAACGTTACGTCATGTACGCTTGCGACCACGAATATGACTTGTACACATACAGTAAGAAACAACAGTAGTACATTCGCATATAATGGAAACCAGCTAAGTTGAAACAAATCGTCGACTGACTCGACAAAAGGTTTACAAACACATATTGACTGACTCCACAAAAATCTTATCAACATTAAGATTCCAGATGACAAGAACTTGAACTGTTAGTGAGCCATCATTTGTGCAGGACGATAGTTTGTAGATATGTTAGTAAGATTTTTGTCAGCAAGACGATGACATGTAGCAATGTTAGTAAGAGTTTCAAGCCAGACGATAATTTGTAGCACTGTTAGTAAGATCTTTGTTGAGCTAGACGACGTTTCTTTCAATATCTTTCAACTCAAGTGGCTTCCATTGTGACAGAAACAGAGAACACCCAAGAGTAAAAAACTCTTCGGAATGTAAAATGTAAGACAAATCGGACGGGGGAGAAAGAAGGTTTCATTACCCGAATTGTCCTTTTAATCTCACTTCAAGTAAATTTTTATCTTTTAAAGGACGATGGAATTATGTTTACTGCTTACAGTAAACCCGTGTCGGAATTAATGACTTCGAAGCACTTTTGTTTTCTTTGTTTACATGTTCTTGAGTCATTTTAGCAAAACAACTTGATCATTTCCTGGGACAATTAAGTTGTAAGTGTTTCTTTGTTTTTTAGTTAATTATGTCGATACAGAGAACGAAACTTACTTAGAGTGTCTTACAGTAGGGGGTAGGGGGTAGGGGGCGAATTAAGATGCGTAAAACTTGAAAGAAATTGTTCAACTTTTTTTAAAAGCCAAAAGCCTACCTACTAGGTTGACTACGCACACCATAGCCGCGATGTAAGATCCATACAAATGAAAAGAACAGTAACTCTGAAATGAATCGAACCTACAGAAACAGTCACCATAACAACAGACTGAAATTTACAGATACACGATGGCTTTCATTGGTTTTCGAAATGCTGACCTATTTTTTAAAAAATTGTCTAGTCATGGTGGTCACGTAGTACAAAGTTATGAAATGGACATTGATCTTAGAGAGGAGGGAATATTCCCTGTTAATAGGACGATTTCTGGTTGGTCTAAAAAGTACATGGTTGGTGGACAGTTCTCGTTGGCAACGTATTGTTTTATCCACAAGACACATGCATCTTGAATTAACGTCTGAGTAAAACAGATTGATAGCTTTAAATTTTCAACAAAGCTACGGCTGTGGGAGATGGAAATGTATTCATAAGTCTGCATAGCGTGTACAATATATTAATTCTGCTGTGGAAAACTGATAACTTCAAAAAAAAAATAAGCTGGATTTTGTTCAGTAAATATTTTTGACTCGAGACACTATTATGGTAGTCAAGTTTCCTATACGCATTACGATCGCTACAATCATATGGAGTCGAGAGGACAGTGACCGTCAACAGGTATAGAATCTTCGGAAGCATGTGACGTGTTTGAGTACACTTCTGCCACGTATTAATCAACGCTGTAAAAGCATCAACACTGGGAAAAGATTTACAGGACAGGTGTGCTTCAGAAAATACAACATTTACATTGAATTACTGACGTTTCCTTTCATTTGACACTGGTGTGTACAAAATAGGCGTTCCAGACCGTTATACCGACACAGACAAGGAACTTATCAGTGATACTATACCGACAATGACGTTTTACAAGTAGACCAAGGGATGGTGTACTCTTCGTTATCACAGTATAGGTGATTGGCAAACAAATTGTCTTAATCTAAGTTTCCCTGTCAATCTCGTAGCTGTTGTGTGGTTGGAGGAACGGTTGAAAGGAATGAAGTTAGTGACACCAAACTGTTGATGGAAAACTAAGTACTAGCATAGATGTTTGAGAGCCCCAACGTCTATGGTATTAAATACGTTAAAGACAGGACATGATCACACCATCGTGGCAAGCATACAACATACTATGTAACCTATGTTTTTGTTATCTTCAATCAATGATTTTTTATCAACTCAAACGACTTCTGTCTTTACAAGTCAGTGATGTGCCGTTGTACCCGGCGGTCCAAATATGATAACCGGATGACGTTATTGCCGATACTTTAATTCATTACATTAAGTTTCTTCTCGAATTTTTCTTTTTTGTTTTCTTACTTTGTTTTCTTATTTTTCGTGCCCCCTTTCTCTTGAATTTTCTTTTCTTTTTTATTTAATTCCATTCCATTCTTTCTTTTTTTATAACCCTTCTTTTCGGTTCTGTTCTGTTCTGTTCTGTTCTGTACTGTGATGTTCTTTTCTGTTCGTTTCGTTTCGTTTCGTTTAGTTTCGTTGCGTTTCGTATCTTGGGACGCCACGTTTAACCCTAGCCTGGTTACCAGTAAGAACACGAACTGTTGGGTTCTTTATTGTCGAAAGATTAGACCGAGTACGATTATTGTGACGTCAATGTTTATTGTAGTGATTGCAAGTTGAAATAAGCACATGTATATTTTGCTACTGGAAGAATGAAACTTGGCTATAGTTCAATACTGTACTAATAAGCTAGGCGGCATACTCTTTGGGTGAATGTGTTACTACAAATCATTGGACCAAATCAATGATCAAGACTCGATTTTGGTTAATTCAACCAATCACAACTTACATGTATGTTCCATTATAAAATATTCATATAAAGAATAATTTTCCAACAGATCGCCAGCAGTTGTATTGCGCTATTATGATTGCCATGGTAACCAATGTGAGACATCTTTGAGGTGAATAAATCATTCAACGGTTATAAAATTCACGGTGTCGGGTCGATCGTTAATAAATTTACAGCACAATATCGATCGTTGACCGTACAGTTGTTAAGAACGCGTGATATCGTGATATCGGTCTGTCAGTTGGTAAATGTTTAGACCCATAGTAAACAGCGCCAGACAACCTGTCAATACTGTGATGTTTGTGCGACATTATGACATGATTCTTTTAGAAGATTGACTGAAGACTTGGATAATGATTCCTTCACGTGAGTTGTTATTTCGATGACTTGTATCGCCGTTTAATCAAATCTATCACCACCTATCATTATCGCGGCTATGTTTGACATGTTGATATCGACAGGCCATATATAACTCACCACCAACATTCATTTAATGATCATTCTATACTCTAATAAAGCTGCATGCACTGGCTGCAACTAAAACATTTTTTTTGGAAAATGTTTTGTTATAATATCATACACTCTAACCAGTATTGACTCACGTGTACGTAAAAATATTTGTGTAGCAGTACACATCGTATATGGTGGACTATATCCAAACCAAGTTGGTTTTTTGGGTCCGCACTCAAAAATCAGCTTCTCGAATGAATTATGATTTCAACTTATTACTATACTACTTATAGATAAAAACAGACTTCTAAGGCCTAAAACAATTGTTTGGTTCCGGTTACCCGCCCCCACCTAGTTTTTCACTGTCGACCCTAAACTTTTGTTTTACGAATTCGAGAAAAAAAAATATGTCTCACAAGAAATAGTAGATGTAGAAACTAACATCAACTTAAAAAGACACTATAAAATGTTCTTCCAATCTGTAATTACTGTACATCTGATGAGAAGAAGAAACCAATAACATATATATAACATATATATATATATATATATATATATATATATATATATATATATATATATATATATATATATATATATATATATATATAACTCGTTTAGTATCAATCTGCTAAGACAGTGCTCTATACCGCAGTGGCAGAGCGTATGTATATATATATATATATATATATATATACGGGTTTATATTAATTTATAATACAGTCAACCTACCTCCGGTTCAGCAGGTTCGCCTGGTAAAAACTTTCGTCGCCGCAAACCTCGTGAGAAGGCTCCGAGCAAAGAAATCTTTTTCGAGATCGACCGAAAGCTTCTTTTTCGCTTCAATTGGGTGACTATATCTTTTTGCATAACCGCGGTCGAACTTCTTCTTCTTTCGTCGAGTCGTTTGTTTTCGTTTTGTCGCCATCTAAGATCGAGAAGTGCTTGTGTTGTAAGAGGCGTACTTTTCCGTCGATTTTCTGTCTTCCACTGGTCGTTTTTCCGATGGTGTTCTCGGTACCAGCTGTCGAGTGAACCATTTCTTTGGCTGGTTATTCGCTTTCTCCAGGCTTCATCGCTACTATCTGGGCGATTTTGAACGATTTTGGATGTGTTGAGGTAAACACTCGTGGTGCTTGTCAAGTTAGTACGCCGAGTTTGCAGATTCATCGGAACTCTCTCCAGTTTGGGTAATGTGCCGTGCGTTAACAAATGCTTTTCGTGGGTTGGTATGATACTGTTCATTATGTACAGCAACAGTTGTTACATGTAGGTTCTACGTCATTCGTTGAACCGATGCCAGTACTTGATAACTCTAACACATTGGAAAGATTGGTGATAATTGTCCACTACAATCCGGGGAGCTTTCCGAGGACATAATCGTAGACGATGTTCGCTTGTTGTTGACCAGTAACACGGGTTCGAATCTTATCCTCCTGACGGTAATCACAATCAGAAACACCGTATGGTCCAAACAAGTTTGACGATGTAACCTACTCTTTGCCAAGTGTTTTCTCATTCACTAAGCAAACGTGTTGCATATGCATTACAAGTTCTGTTAAATGGCCCGCCTTCAATCAACTCCAAAGCAGAACAATGCCCCTAGGGCACGGGACATTTGGAGGACAAGCTAAAGCTTATGACAGATGGGTTGTGTCAACACCAATAGCTTGTTCCTTTTGTATCGAAATCACCCGATGGGTTTTTTTAACAGTTGGACGGTTAAGATCTTTTCCTTTCTAAATTGGCTTTTAGCGGGCACCAAATTAGCTCCTAACGGTTGGGCATCGTACGTAGAAACGAGAACGCGTCCACCTACACCGGGGGTTGCCATGTATGTATTGATATTGTTGTAATTCATAGCATGTGTGGAGAAGAAACAGTAACGATTTGGTGTCAGGAACATTTCTAAAAGTCTAAAAATAGTTCCTATCTCAAGTGTTTGCTTTGCGATGATGCAAAACTGTATTTGTCCGCGTCCGAGTAAAGGAAATCACAGTCTGTACACCAGCCCTATTGTAAAGTAACAACAAAAGGAACGCAAAGTGTATCGTTGTATAGTTTGTAGTTAATACTTATGTAACACTACTCATGGAGAAAAGTTTGTCTTTTTTTCCAATTATATTGACTGTTATGGCTGGGGGAAGAACCTTCCCCGTGGGTATGGAATACACGAATAATGGAATAATTGGGCGAACCGTAAATTTCATTTTAACATGTAGGTGTAAATATTGGTAGCACTTTAAGTAATTGATCGCGATAAGATAACAAGAAAGTTGCGCCCAGGCTCGAAAGATGTCAGTTTCAAAACAACAGCATAGTTTTGACGTAAACGTTTTTGAAATATACAAACTGAGTGAAACATACAATTTGCTCTGAAAACTGGGAAACCCACCCAGATATATGTATGACGTCACAGAGGTGTATATTGATATATGTTGATCTTTTTTCATCACAAGGTATAGATAATGAGGTTCAGTAACCTACCAACTAAGAGTTAATTGTTCGTGCTTGTTTAAGGTACCTGTTCATTTCGCAGTCAAATATGTGGATACGGACCACTGTAATTGTGAATGGGATGATTTAGAATGACTTTGACAAGTAAACACAAGGTAAAGGACACATATCACTCTCTTGTTTCACAAAGTATCTCGTCAACCTTAAAGCAATGTACAATTCCTGTTTAATTGCAATTCCATGTACCGTTCATTAACCACTATTGATCGTTAGTAGATGCTAGACCACCTGACAAAGGATCTAGGAAGTTGATTCTAGGGTGGTTTGATACACGGCGCATAATATTTGAATTTAGAGAATGTGGAAGTAGTCAAGTGTTTGTTTTTTGAAACAATTGTTGTCGTTTACGTAATTGGACTTGAAGTTCATCAGCGGCCAGATACTATAGTACAAGAGGTGGGGTAAACTGAGGGGGCACGGAAGTGGAGGAGTGCAAAGCTTTACTGAGGAAATGAAGTGTCAATAAATAACAAACTGCAGGATAACAACCCTTCTATAAATTTACGCCTTTAAGAAGCTTATTCTTTTAATTACTGTCAACATACATAATCTTTTCTTTTTTAAAGAAAAAAACCAAACGATGGTCATCGACATTTCAGTAAATTTGGTAAATTTCTATTACGTACAAACAGAAATAGCACTTTTACATTTATAAATGCATCACATAGAAAATGAAATTTCGCTGTTTGGCCTCATTCGTTGTAAAAGGAAAGAAGTTGTCCCTTCTTTGCCACGCAATTTCCCCCTTAAAGTCCAACCAACAAATTCAATGCATTCTGTAAATTCTCGGTCACGGTATTGAACTTACTTTCTTAGATTTGAATCACAGAGAAAGTCATCATTGGAACTTTACTAAATTAAAAGACACATTATCTTTAATAATTATTTGGGTTTTCAATATCCCAGTTATGCATCTCTTGAAATCGAGACATTTCATTATTCAAGATGTTAGTTAGTATTAAGGAGAAAATGTTGCTACTTTGACTGTGTGTTGATCGGCCTGTTTTGATCAGAGACCACAGACCTTCAGACCAATTATACCATAGGGTGTTGTAATCTCAATTACTGTTTAATAAAATTTAATTTGACTCTGGGGTTACTTATAATTTCATCTTTTAACCTTGTAGGTAGGAGACTTTTACTAATCTCTGTGTGTTGTCAATGTTGACATTTCCTCTCTTTGTTAAATGCGTTTGTTATCTTTGTTTTGAGATGTTAATTTAGTTTTTAACCTCTGTTTTTAACTATAAAACTTCGTCATGCCGTCGGAAACTTGAAGGCTTTGTTGGCATTTTAATTGGCCCACGTCAATCACTGAAGAACACTTCTAATACATACCAATTATCCACTAGACCATCGTTGAGTGGCGCCTTTGGGTCAAGTTGGAAGAATGTTTAAGAGAAATCTATTATTTCGCCCGCTATTACGACCTCAATCAAGGGGAAGAATCACGATGTCTGATGACATTTGATAATCTTATAATTACGATCCCAAAATACCTCTCATGTTTAATTTTTACTTAGACCTTCAGTAATTACAAGGTGGGGGGGGGAATAACGCCTGGTCTGTGACCCTCCCCATAGTCCGTTGTGCTAAAAAGTAATTTCTTTTTCCCCCGTAAAATATGACCCTCCCCCTGTTCAAACATTTCAATGAAAAACATTTTTAACACCGCCCCTATGGCGTAGTTGTTAGAGCTCAAGATTAGTAGTCAGGAGGTTCTCGGTTCGAATCCCACTATAGACAGGTAATGTTTCTGTAGTAAGATTCCACTACACTGATAGTTTATAAAGGCATTTGTTGTTTCTCACTATTACCGCAGTGAGTTATTGTTTGTATTAAAGTGGTCATATGGATGAGAATTTGGTATTTATTTTGGATTTTTATTTGATAAAACAACTTCACTATGTTTTTATACTTGAAAAAATAATGCGAAAGAGCATATACCAAGTCAATGTTCATAACTCAATACATTACAAAAAGATGGAAAAAGTGTAAAAAGTTTGTTATTGTACGTACAATAACAAACATTTTATACATTGTTTAATGTTTTGCAGTTTATTGAGTTATGAACATAGACTTAGTATATCATATTTCACATTATTTTTTCAAGTAAAAAAACATGGTGAAGCTGTTTTATCAAATAAAAAGCCAAAATAAATACCAAATTCTCATCCATATGGCCACTTTAAATCAATGCCTGCGTTTGGATGTATTGGCTGAGCTGATGGCCAGAACTCCCAATGAGATGAGCGCAAAACTGACGACCTCGGGGCCGAGGTCAACATCTCCACTCATCACATTATCCCCAATATCTTGCCAGGCTTTCGCCCTTTACTACTGTGAGACCCGCTCCCCTCCTCACACCACAAATAAAGTTAATACACTACATTTCACTAATATGTTATGACATTACTACTTTACAATTGTGGCAGTGGTGGGATGTGGTAGCAATATGAATTGGAGCTGGTGGTAGCGGTGGGATCATGCCAAAATCACAAAAATAATGCAAAGTTAGATAAAAAGAATGAGTCAAAGCACTTCTCTAATTTCCATTTTCTAAAATATGGCGCCCTCCCCGAGGACCGATTTGTTAAAAGTGACCCGCCCTAATTCCCCCACCCCCACCCCACCCCATCTTGTAATGCAAAACAATGGGATACAATAAAATACAATTCACTACAGCACAGTGTAGCACAGCGTAACATAGCACAGCACAGCACAGCACAGCACAACACTACACAACACAACACAACACAACAAAACACATCACAGCAGAGCGCATCGCACAACACAACATAACACAACACAACACAACACAACACAACACAACACAACACAACACAACACAACACAGCACAACACAGCACAGCACAGCACAACTCAACCGAGGATCTATGGCTTTGAAAGTCGGAAATTAGCTCACACATTGCAAAAAACACACCATATTCGGACAGTCTGTGCCCTTAGAACTCAGTTACGGTTATAAGAATCATTGTGATATATTTTGCTATCGCCTACACACTTTCAGAAACTGTACCAATCAAATTATATATAGATTGTAGGGGAAAAGTCAATAATCGATCAGACAACAGAGAGAGAGAGAGAGAGAGAGAGAGAGAGAGAGAGAGAGAGAGAGAGAGAGAGAGAGAGAGAGAGAGAGAGAGAGAGAGAGAGAGAGAGAGAGAGAGAGAGAGAGAGAGAGAGAGGAGAGAGAGAGGAGAGAGAAGGGGAGGGAGGGAGGGTAGGGAGGGAGGGAGAGAGGGAGAAGAGGTGGCGGAGTAAAAATTCAAACAGAATTAAGGCAAGACATACAAATATTGCCAGTGTTCAATAATACGAACGATAAAGTAAATTACTGTATGTAAAGAAAGTTTTGAATAATTCATTTATCATACATTGTAAGAAAGTCCGCTTTTAAATTTGCTCTAACTTTAGAAAACAGTTTTTTTCGTATAGCAAATAAGACACACAGGAATATCGAAAATCGTAGACACTTTTTTGGAATGTAAAATATAATGATATTTCACCGGTAATAGCAGAGGTGTGATAATAAAATTATTCCTAAACTTATAATCTACTTACAAAGCACACGTCGAATAGAACGAGAAGAGTTTTACATTTAAGAAATTTGATTTTATTCAATATAACATATCTTTTGAAAAGGGGAAATATGCAACAGTCAATTTACCGTTCGGCTGCTAAAGTACTCGACTCTTTCATGGAGAATTATATACAATACATTTTGGAAGGTATGTATTAAAAAAATGTTTTCTCCATATTCTTTTCCTCTGACTATAGAGTGAATATAACCGTATGTTTAAGTGGCGCAATTTCATAATTTTTACTCCACTGAAAATATGTTTTGTATAAAACCTCTATTATTAAACAATTCTTAGACTAGTGTAATGTTAATGTTGATGTATGCCTTGAATGACATTAAAATCATCTTCTGTGGTTGTTAGCACAGTGAACGCCATAATGCGTGGGGGTTTCCTCAACATCAACATAACTATGCGTATGATGAATCATCTTATGGAGTCGCTATACAGGTATTTGTAACTGGTTTAGAGTTGTGCCAATAGAAAATATTGATAGTGATGAAATATGTTTTTGCTGTAAGTCGAATACTACTAACCAAATACATATTTACACACAGTAAAAATCGCCCCACAATAGATAGAAAATAAAATAAAACAAAACAAAGGAGTGACTTGAAATGAAACAAGACGCTCGACGAGACGATAGAATACCATCTTTCTGTCAGATCCAGTTGAGGCACTGAAGAATGAGGGATTTTTACGAAACATGTTTGTTTCTTTACCAAAAGTGGGAGAAGAGAAGAGAATTTATGTATTCAATATTGATTCATATCTAAAGTGAATTTCACAATACTGTTCAACTTTTCTGTTTGATACAACCACGCACAAACCAACAACAAGCAACTGGACATGCTACACTTATATAATAGCAAGATTGAATGAGTACAGTTTTGCTAGTTTGTCTAAGTGAAATGAACTACACATGCCACCATACAGACATCAAATAAAGACACCAGAGGGCATTTTACGTGCCCTCCATCGGGTGCTTGATGATAAGAAAAACATTGGCGCCCAAATGTCTGCATGGAGTTGCAATACATTTAAAAAGTTTATTTCATTTAGACTAAATGTAGCAAAAATTGTGATCTTGCTATTAAAGTATAGCATACGCACTTTCTTGTTGGTTTCTGAGTGATTGTATCAAACAGAAAAGCTGCACGGCATTGTGAAATTCACTGTAACAGCTGATAAAATTCTCTTCAAGAATTCAGATGTGTTATAAAAAATATGACTACTTTTTTGGTGCAAAAACAAAACTGAAAACACGATAATGATAGTAAACAGCTGCAGAGCAACTGTATGCACAGTATTACTGAAGTACCGCTATTACAGTACCAATGCCAATATACTCTAATTTGTAAACTTGGCTTCGGTTGAAATTAAGGCCTCGATTATACTATAAGCTGTGTCACTTTCACTTGGTTAAATACAGTATATTGAGTGCATCATTTCATGGAATTCACCTTGTCGAAATGTACAGTTTTAACTAAACTAATTGAAGCATACACACTTTAACAATCTGTGCAATAGAACTTTATCAACGTCACGTACGTATAATACATTCAATTTGTTACTATAGCAACTGAAATTTGTACACGTGCAGTGTAAATAGCATCGTTATGTATTTGATGTTCATTTCTAGTTTTCTCTTTAGCAACTAATTGTCATTTTATCTCTAAAAATGTCATCACAATTACTGACGAGTTCATTTCATAGACAAGGGTAATTAATTATTGTTAATTTCTTCCCTCGTAACTTGAACACGCATCGTGTTTGTTTCAATAAAATTGTGTATTTTGTTTGAAAAGACCTAAAAATAGTTTGATTGACAGATTGCTATTTTTCGATCGATGATTCAATTTCACTGATTTACTTAACATTATCTAGTTATAGTTTTGTGGAAGAAAAGCGTTCCAATATTTGTCTAGATTTGGAATGGCAAGGTTAGTTATAACGTCACCAGAAGATGCACGTATCTTCATAAATCAGCCATCGAATAAACCCATGTATGACGTCACTCTTTATAAGCTTCCACACACAATTACAACTATATAGTCCACTGTGTGTCGAATTTGACTCGAACTCCACTGAAATATCAAGTTGCCTATGATTGCTACGTTAGGCTATTATCTTTTTAAAGCTAGTGAGGTAAATTGATATGGACTGAAACGTCAACAATTACAATATATACAGCAATTGCTGGTATCTTTTACTAGCGGTTCATTTGGAAAACAGAATTCTATACCTCATATGTGCAATTCTACATCCGGGCAAGTTGATTCATCCTTGTTTTCATCAACCCAAACCCTGCAAGATGCTGATCTCACTCTGCTAGTTGTCATACCGACTAAACCTTACCATGTCTGGATCAGAGACTGGTGGTGATATCGGGGCAGAGACTGGTGGCACTGTCTTTAGCACAGGTAGCATCATCACAACTATTTCACTGTGTTTGGTGACACTCCTCACAATAGTCTGCAACGTCAGTGTGTTAGTCGCATTCGGATCATCCGATAAATTACGTTCACGCCCGTCTGCTATCTTCATCGCTAACCTAGCGATCTCTGATCTTCTCGTTGGGTCCTTGGTGATGCCGTTTGCTGCAGTGAGAGAAGCGACCAAGCGATGGATCTTCGGGCGTATTTTTTGTGGTATTTGGGTGTCCTTCGATATTCTTTCATGTATATCTACTTTATGCCTATTGGTTGCAAACAGTATTGATCGCTACCTGCTCGCCAAAAGACCGTTGTTTTATAAGACAAAAGTACGACGGAATCACTACTTAGTTGTGGTTGCTATAATCTGGACGATAGCTTTTATTTTTGCGTTCGGGATCAAGAATACGGGAATCATGGACTTAGACGAGCCACTGCCGGACGGTGTCTGTTTCCCAATAACAAACAAATCTTTCACATTCGTTATTACCTTTGCGATATATCTAATCCCCCTCATCACCATTCTTGTTGTCAATGTGCAAGTATTTGCAGTGGTTCGCTATCGATCTCGCACCACCGTTCAACCAATGCCAAACGTGAAATTTGAGGCTGGGAGCGCATCCACAGATCGCGGTGATCAACACGATCGAAGTACTAATGTTACGACTGTCAGCAACAACGTGAAGACCGGAAGACGGACATCGACTTCGGGCTCCATGGCAACCCTCACGAAATCAGAAATCAAAGCCATTCGGACAATCGGACTTGTGGTTTTGGCTTTTGCTATCATGTGGACACCTTTGTTTGCTACCATTTCTGGGGATGCTATCTGTGATTGTGTCTCCCTTGAAATCAAAATCTTTGTTATGTGGTTGGCTTATTCGAATTCCGTCGTCAACCCTTTCGTATATTCGTACGATCAACAGTTCAGACAGGCGTATCGAAAAATATTTAATAGACTGTTTTTCTGTAAATAATTATATTCAATTTGTTAAACTCAATCTATATGCAAAAATACGGCATGTAACATGCTACTATGACACGTAATGAAGGCTAACAGTCATATCGTTAATGATGTATTAATATAATTACAGTAAACCTGAAACAAAATGCTGTGTGGCTCGACAAAAATCGATTCTGACGATGTTCCTAAACACTAAAAGAAAAGAGAGGGTTATATTGTCCGACTCAACTTCTGACTTAGTATATTGACAAGATCAATTATAAAAACAATTTACTTGCGGGAGGGTGGAGGGGAAGCTATTTTACGTTTCATCCTGCAAAATTAATTTTACATTTAATGGAATCTGTTTTGTATCCTTAAATACAAATATTGCTTAAAAAAATGTCATCAAATTGAGAAGTGGATGAATTTTCACCATAGTAAATGTTTGGCACTAAAATACAGTGACGCGTCAAAGAGCTATTTTCCCTCCCGACCGTACCAGCTTTGTATTCATAACATTAATAGTACATAGTATAACGTACTAACATTGAACTATTTGATCTCACCCCTTAATACCCGTAATACCCTGTCTGCAAGCAGGACTACGTCCGGCTCAACAACATACCAAAAGAGATATTTTGTTGAACAAGATGATAAAATGTAACAAATATTAGTATTGATTGTTGTTGAGCAAGACGATACAATATAGCAGCTTTAGTAACATTTTTGTCGACCCAGACGATATTTTGTTCCAGGTTTTAATAGTGATTTGAAATGTATACTTTAGAAATCGTTTTAATATTAATCTGAAACAGATTATCTGCCTTGGCAAAAGTCTGAAACATTGTTACATCTGTCTGTCTGGACAAAAACTTACTACCTTGCTACATTTCATCTTTGGCTCAACAAAATGTAACCAAATTTTTGTTACATTTTAATCCATTTTAGGGTATACGAATAATCGTTAGTGATTGTTTTTCGTATATGATATAAAATAGTATACGTTGTGGTATTGTTAATATACTTTAGCAACGATCAGCTTTTAAAAAAAAAATAGGATACCACGTCAAGAAAATATTAAATGTAGCAATGTTCCTTAGTAAGATTTTTTATGACGTTGTGTTTCAGATCAATTGGTTTTTATTTTATTGGAAGGTACCAGAACAGTTCGTACCATTTATCTGTCTGACAGACTCGAAAAGTAACCTATTTTTATCTTTATTGTTAATTCATTATTTTGATCCTTGGCAAATTATGTCATAACGTTAAAGTGGCCATATGGCTGAGGATTGGGTATCTATTTTGGATTTTTAATTCATAAAACAATTTTACCATGGCTTCATACTTGAAAAGTTAATGTGAAACAACATTGACTAAGTCTGTGTTTGTAACTCAATACGTTGCAAAAAGCTAAAAACTAAAAAATAGTGTGAAATGTTTGTTATTGTGCATACAATAAGAAACATTTATTTATGTGGTTTTTTTTTCAATTTATTGAGTTACAAAAAAAGGACTTGGAATATGTTGTTCCACACTGATTTTTCAAGAAGGAAGCACTGTCACCACCACCACCCCACCCCAACCTCTGGTCACCAGGACCACCACTGTCGTACATTTATGAACATTGTAATTGTACAGAAACAAAATATTCCAGAGATGAGTATTTTTTCCTGTGTTGTATTCCAAACACTATTGATTCATAGTCTTCACACTGCATGACATGATTTCCAGACCAAGCATTACTTTGTGTACAATTCACTATCTGGACTTGACATCTCAGTATTTTTACAGCCGTTTGTACAATCTCGGGTTTGTAACTATACAATGGTACTTTTCATTGAATATTTGGTTGTTTTTTTTGAAAACTGTAGAGATGAGAGACATCCTCTATTCTTGGGAACAGTTATTGTAGTACATTAAAATAAAGAAAAAACACATTCAAAGTCACTTTCACTGACTTGCAGTTCTTTATTCAGTTCAGATCGGAGAGAAATTATTATACATAAGCTAAAGTTGAAACCAACAAATACATCACCGATTAATATAATAACGAGTTCGAACAAACCCGAAGTGCCCTCCTAAATCATAGATACATTTGGCATTAATCACGTCTTTTCGGCCAATAAAACCATTTCCTACCGCTAGATGGCGCCACACATTGGCATTGCTGGAAAACAATGACTGCATATCTGGAAATCGAACAGAATTTCGACTAAAATACTGTCAGCTTTGTCTTTCCGGTAAAATGCCACCTAGTGTGCATCAGCTAAGGTAGGAACATGGCCCATTGCAAGTAAAAATATCACCAAAACTGTTCAAACATATCAAGAAAGATGGCACATTGTTAGTCCAGTTATAGAAAGATTCAAGTGACGTCCAGATTACAGCTGGTGACACAAATTCTAAGGTATAGTTTTTTTGTGTCACAAAGATTACAGAACAGTTGGGCACCTCATGTCTACCAATACACAAGGTAGATTATAAACAGACCTCACTGGCAACTATCCCGATACAGAATGATGTATTCTCCAAATCAAATTTGACAATTATATTAAATCTGAAATTTACACCATAGTCAAGTTTTGGTCATGAAGCTCAAATTCTTCTAATACAGGCAAACATACTTATAATGTTATGCCTTATTTTCTAACCAAAAGTTTACACAATCACTAGAGTATTCTGTGTATTTTACAGAATCTAGAAATTGGAACTCTGAAAAACAGATTGCATTAAAAAGTTGAAGCGACACAAGCCGAGTTTTAATTTTATAACTTTTTTTTCAAACTCAAGTGGTTCACAAAAGATCCACAAATCAAACAGACCTAGTAAATCTAGTACAAGTGAATGTCAATACATTCCTTTGATGGTATAAAAATCATCAAATCATAACACTGTTGATGGCATAAGTGTTTTTGTTCACTTTTAAAATATATACCATTGGACTGTGTTTGTATTATACTAGGTTTGGGTTCTGCCAATAGGAAGTGATGGTGAAATATTCTTCAGTAAGTAGAATAGAACAACAGCAAACATTGCTCCCCAAGCAAAATCTAGAAACTCGGCTTGTGTCCCTTCATGTATTAAATATATCATGACAACTCTTGTCTTGTTATGTAATAGTTCTGTGGGCAGACAGAGTATGGGACTCGATTCTGACATCATCCCTACACAATATCAAAGGGAAAATATACAGAAAGGGACATGGTCAGAATTGAGTTCCGATTCACTGCATCTGTAAGCAGGACATGGTATGTAATATTCAGTCAGAAACTACACAAGTATGGAGCATCATATTTTTCTAGTATAGGCAGTATATTTGAGAGTGGCTAGCCTGTTAATACTACACTGTTGAGATACATCATTACCTGGTTGAGATTGATACGAGGGCTAGGAGACATCGACCAGCCAATGATGTATCTTGACAGTGCAGTAAGCCAGCTAGAGAGTGACATGCATTCTTCCCAAGGCTTGTTTATGTGGTTTTACTTCATAAATCACAGTGTTTCATAGAATTCGGTATACACTTCCATAAACAACTTGGGGTTGCACTGCTTTTGAAAGCATGATTAAGTGAATTTTCCCTGAATTAGGCAAGTGCTGACTTACAACACTACACATAGTGATGCCACCCACTCTCATATAACACACTGCCTGTGTACAATTTGACATTAATAGTATCAGCAGACAATGATGTTGAATCAAAGTTGAAAAAAAAACTTGCTTGTTTCCTAAACAAGGTCAATGTTATTTGCCTGCCCGACTTGCTATCACCCCTCTCAATGGATACAACCAAAACACTTACAAACGTACATCTCAGTTGTTATCATGTCATCGGATTGATCCATTCTACTAATAGGGGTGATTAGACTGCATAAAAAGATTGCTAAAATTTAGGATGTGTATGTTACCATGACAACTGTTGGAAGAATTGCGATTACAAGTAAAACTGGTACATACAATGAGCTGTGAAATGATTCCTGAAATACTAATATCGGAGCTGTACATTTCAAATTTCAATGAAATAAATTATGAATTACAATATTACAATTATCAATCGAAGAGTATTCGAGATATTCAAAACAACAGATATATCAATCATATCTAACCCAAAATCCTTGGCATATCTGTTCACCCCTATAGCTTGTTAATCAAATACTCAACCCCACCTGACAACAATGGGACAAACTATGTAGTAGTTGAAAGATGGGGGTGACCAGCATGCTTGATGGTGCACAGTCCATCAATTTTTGTTGTTGATTTGTAGCATCATCACAACGAAATGTGAAGTATACTCGCAATTAAAACCAAAACATAGCTTTCACTCCCAGTAGGCACATTTTTATTCCTTGGTCTGCAAAGGATAGAAGAATGGGTTGTCTTTCCACAGGGCACTCAGACTCAGTTAGTTTTGTTTACGAAAACCCCCAAACAAACAAACAAACAAACAAACAAACAAACAAACACATAAATTAACAAATACTGTCAACCATCAACAATAGAGTAATAACAAATCAGTAGCAATAATAATGAATGTTTCGCAGTATCAAGAATTAGTATTATGTTTTCCTATATGCAGAACAGTCACAATGGGGTAATGTGGAATTATGACTATTTCGCATATAGGAAAACATATATTAAATCTTGATACTGCTAAACATTCATTATTGTTGATACTGATTTGTGATTACTCTCTTGTTTATGGTTGTCAGTATTTATTTATTTACCTTTGTTTGGTTTTGTAAACAAAACTAAGTGAGCTTTAGTGCCTTGTGGTGTTTCAAGACAACTTTGCACAGCCAAAAAATATCTCGTTTTGACACTGTGCATGTAATTTTAGACTGCTTCAAGATTGGTAATACATGTAAGGTGGCTTATGATGAATATGTTAGATTGGCAGGGTGAACAGACTCCAGTACATGTCATTCAATACTCTATATACTGAAAACATTGCAACAACAGTTAAAACCAGACAGCGTAGTTATGCAACAGTATTAAAGGTCCCTGTAGCTGCAATTTCTATTTTTTGAGTATTTGAAGTGATGTATTTACACATGACTGCCTAGTGATCCAACTCTTTCAGCTTTCCACAAAACTTACAACTATCTATATGTAAACATGACTCTTTACAAATGGACATCAAGCTAGGGTAAACATCTAGTAAGGAGGTAAATCAGTTGATCAGAATAATTGCACCATCTGTAAAAGATTTGGTGAGTTTTTGATCAACTGGGCAAAAATAAACAAAAAATAACTCCAAAAATGCAGCTAGTGGGGCTTTAATACATAGTACTTCAAAACAGAGTTTACAAGAAAGCTTTACCACCAAATTTAAGAGAGGTAAATTGTAATTACTGATTACATTAGATTATAATTGTATAGTTTTTAAGACTTGAGGTAACACTGGTTTTTTTTTACTGTGTAGGCTTCGTATACGACTACAAAAATCTATCGTAGTCTTTGAATATACTAATACTTGTATTTCGATACTTGGAAAGCTAAAAGCAATTTTTTGGGATTTTTTAGAACAAGATGAACATGACCTGGAGTTCTAGAAAACCTTTTCTTTTCCTGGTATATGGTGTTACTATAGTAACAGTGAACCTGAATAAGGTCACGGATATATAACACAAAGAAGTTGTAAGTTTCACTATTCATAACTTTTTGTCATTTATTCACTGTAGATTGTGAAATGCTGACTGTGGTGGCGCTCTCATAGTCTATGCTACACACATGCCTTGTAAGCGACCATTTTTTCATTTCGCACTCATGTCAGTGGGATTGTACCGTTGTGTGTGAAGACTATGATAGTGCCATCAACGATATTTTACAACCTACAACTCCTTTTATCACGCTTCATTGTATCTTTTGCTGCAAATTTTCCTTTGACGTCAATGCAATGAACAATAGCATAAACAGCTCATCTGAAATGTCGCCCTCATATGATAAAAACTACCATGAAAACTCCAATCATTAAACAAGTCTGAAATAACACGTCAAAATGCAAATTCAACAAAACAAGTCCCCAATCAAATCCTGTACATAATACACAAACTTTATAACTCTCCTTCTGTTCTGATTTTTTCAACAATTTGAAGTGAAATATAAGATTAAAAGAAAGCGTAAGATTTTTAGAAAAGATAGAGTTAGTCTAGCTTAATAGTCTAGCCTAATATTATAGAAAATATGAAACAGCACACTAGGTCTGTTTTAGAGCTTAGATTTTGTACAGAAGTGTATTTACAGTTATTAGTTATAATCGTGAGTTGCCAAAACTTTTACTAAATCACAGTACACACTTTGAGGTACGATATCACCCAAAGAAGAATGAGCTTACTGCTTTCTTAAAATAACTTTCAGAGATATATAATGACAAAAATCTAGTCCTGAATTACACATAGAAATCATCATGTAACCAGAAGATAGCCTGTAAGATATGCTGTGTTGTGCCACCCCATTAGTTATCATAATTGGTATCTTACAGACCACCAAAAGGTGGAAAATCATAACGTTTTAATATGAGATCAAAGTGAGTCAGTTGAAAACAATGTATCGTATATTAGCTAAAATGGATTCAACAACCGGAACTATATCCCAACTTAAAATCACACAGGAAAACGTAACATATGGGGTTTGGGGTTTATGCAGTGTAGTCCTCATGTGGTGATTTTGATTATCATCTCCCCTCACACCTAGCTTTTCTCGAACTTCTTCTCTTTTTTTTTTACATTGTGAAGCCTCGGCCAAAAAGCCAGCACAAATTCTAACTGGGTTATTAAAATTTCCTGCTGTGTGATGATATCAGTAACGTCACCATTTGATTAAAAATCAGTGACGAGGCAAGGAGCAGTACTGGTACCATGTAAACTTGATTAACATATCTTCAAATGAAAATTCATCTGTGTTCGTAAACCATAGTATCAAATTAAACGTTCGATCCAAACACAAACTTGAAAATTGTACCTTAAATTTACGACCACACACTTCAGTCTTTGTCAACAGATTCAAGCATATGTAATGAATAATGATTAATCTGATGACAAAGACTGGAGTGTGCAGTCGACAATTTTAGGCATAATATTCAAATTTGTGTTTGGAACAAAAGTTCAATTCAATGATTACCATATTATGATTGTTGCTGTGTCTGAGTTTATAAGTCTGAATATACAACCATTAGGGAAATGCTAGACATGAGGGAAGGCAATAGTCAAAGTCTCCACATGACTTGACGCTAGGCTAGGCTTAGTGTTAGAGTCATAACACATGTCACAAATGGGTAACAGGTCTGTGTTTGGAGTTCACAAAATAAAAGCCCAGAAGCTTAGATATCCAACGGAATATCATTGTCCTAAAACACAGGCCTCTGTATCAGAGATGAAATTCACATATTTCCTATAGCATCAATGGAATAAAATGCGATGGCTTGAAAGAATTTGCAGAATATTCAGGCCAAACAATACGGTCACGCTAAATAGCCAAGTTTCCGGACTAATGAAACATGAATTACTGTCCTATTTCAGTAATTTACAATCTCAGATTACAAAACTCCTGTATAGATAGAAATGCTATGAATATAACACACACACACAACACTGGGTTCAATACCACCACAACACGTAATACACAAAACTACAAAACAATTCTTTGTCTCATTCGATAAAGTTACAAAAAAAATATTTATCATCTGACATGAATAAAGGGTAAGTATATTTCTATTAAATTACAATCTCACTACAAGAATAAATTCTCTTGACAAAAACATTTTGTGGTTCACACAAAAAAAGTCAAATAAAATGAAGCACATAGTCTAGAGTATCCTGTATGTAACATACTGTCCTTGCAAGGTCAGGGAGGAAATCAACTGATAGTACTTGGTTTATGAGGAATCTACTGCCCCTGTCATGTTAGTGTTCACTGGCTCTGTTTGATACAACCACGCAGAAACCAATCAGCAGAAGCACATTCTACATTTTAAGATAGCAAGATTGAATGAATAGTTTTCTGTGCCATTTTGTCTTGAACTTGCCACCACCATGCAGACATCAGGTGCCGACATCAAAACACTGGTGCCTGCATGTCTGTGTCTAGTTACAGTATACTTACATGATTTATTTCATTTAGACAAGATGTCGCCAAGAAATAGTGATCTTGCTATCTTAGACTGTAAAATGCACAGTTTCTTACTGGTTTCTATGTGGTTTTATATACATATGAAACAGAGTAAAGAAAACTGTCGATAAGACTCGATTTACATCGCATCTTCTTGTTTGAAGTAAATCTGTGCAATCATAAGTTGTATGTGTATGACAATTTTTAGTACAAACGTTCATAGTACCAGTATGTTTTATGCAGATTTGTGAAAATTTTTTCAACAAATCTTTGTTAGCAAAATTCAAGTTATTACAAAAATCACAAATTAAGTATTAAAAGTATTGTCAAACACTCCAGACTTAACATTCCTAAATACGTCATATTTCTTGTTAATATCCAAATTTCACTCACATCAACACCTTTGACCTGAAGGTCAATGACCTCACTGACCCTTGACATATGCCACCAAATTATGCATGCAAAATGCAGAATAACATGTTTCTCCATGACAACACTCCTATGGGCTACACTTTCAATTCACTGTTCAATAGATGTGAGATACTCTAGAAACTGTGCAAAAAATGAACTCTTTCAATATTTGTACTGGTGTATTTACTTCATTTTTTTAGATAAGTAGTTATTCCTGGAACAGGGGCATAGTGATAAGATACATGTCACTCCTAGAAAATACATCCAATTTCATTAAAATGCACCCTTCACTAGTGAATACTATGAGAGTTGGCAAAAACTTTGAACACAGAAACAGTAAATTAGTTTTTTTTTGTTTTATTTTCCTTTCTCTTTTATCTTGTTTTTTGTTTTACAATATTTTTCGAAGCATTTTCGAAGATGTAATTAAAACAAAGAGAAGAATGAAACTCCGGCTATCTCTACAAAATATGTAAATGATCATTTTATTATCAACTCTGATCGAGAAAAATATTTTATTTATCTGAGCAACACATCCCAGTGTGGTATGTAACTGGCTACACAACAGTAACACGTTACGTTCGATTTTATACATTCAATCATTCTAGTCCTGGCAGTTACTTTAGCGTTTAAAAAAAAAAACACACTCGCATCAAAAGCAGTATTCTAAACTAAAAACCTACAAAAATTATTAGGAACAAAAATAAAATATTAATCAGATAAAAGTATCACTTGTTCAGTATTAAGTGTGGTATTTCTTTCAAACATTTTGATTGGACATGTATATATATTGACAGCCAATCAGAAACCTCAGATGATATCATTCAACGAATCAGAGACATGATACTATCATTAAATTGGGAAATGCTTCCTACATTACAAGAATATTAAGTTTAAAACTTTATCCAATGTTGTTAAGTTGATCTTAAAGTGTTGCGATCACAAATAAAAGTACAACATGTGTGTACTATAAATCGCATCTGAAATTCTTAGCAAATCACCAAATTTGACAACAGCTAGCGATAATACATCACAATATTAAAATCCTACGTAGTCATGAAACTAGTTGGAAATTCAATTTTTTTTTGTACTCTTGTTAAATCAGAATTTTAAAATAAGTCAAACCTGTCCATAGTAACTGTTAAATCACTTAATTCTTAGCTTATTTCACTTGTACATCTCAGATGCTAATTTTTTGTTGAGTGCATTTCATCAAATACAACAACTTTACCACTCATTCAAAGCCATCAACGCCGACTATATCGAATAGAGAAAATATATCATAGAACACAAATGAAAAAAAAACCCATAGAATGTAAATTGACCATAGTAAAATGTAATGTGTGAACAAGTACAGCATGCTAACAATTAGCCTCCATCACAGCAAAATAGAAAATCACAGTAACTTTTCAAAACTATTCATGTTTGTTGCCATCTACTTTTAACAAATTTATGATTCTAAGACATCCCCCACCAATCCCAATTTGATTAAAATTCGATGTACACGTCACAATTTCTTTTTGGTTGTTACGTTTACTGTCATTTGTTCTTTTGTAACCACTCGTTGCATACAATACCATAGGTTTTACAGAGACACATGAGAGCACTGAGTGAATTCACTCAACAAATGAGAACATATACCGAAATATACAGGTATATATACTACAGAGCGCTCTGTTCAAAAAGAGCTCGAGCACAGAACGCAGACAACAATGTTATTGTTTTGGTTGGTCGTTTTCTTTCTTTCAATTTCGAACGTTGAGTGCTATAAAGTAAGACAGATTCTGGTTGGATACTTGTAAGTACAAGATTGGGTTCGTGAAACCTATGCTATGGTCAGATGTATGTAACGAGTGCTCACAAAAGAACAAACAACAGTAAACGTAATATCCAAAAAGAAAGCAACTACTTTCATCATTTTCTAACACAAAGAAGTGTACTTTATTTCTTTTCTGCTTTTCAATCTGTGGAAGAATAAACAATACAAAATGTTTACAAATAATTCTCATGACCCACAATGCCAATGCCAACCCCCCCCCCCCCCCCCCTGTCCGACCAGCACAAACACTTTCCCGTAGAGCGTGCAATGTATCTTAGAATCTGCATAACAGCTAACTTAAAAAACCAAAAATTCAAAATAATCATGGAAGTAGAAATCCTTCTTCCGCCATGATATAATATGATATAATATATTGATCACAGAGGTACCGGTATGTACAAGAACAACATACACACACAATATGACTAGACACAACAAACAACATACGGCAATAGTTGGTTTCAATATGCATTGTGCGAGACGACGTTGCTTTATGTTGTTACATTTAGGCTTGTTTTGTCTTTCATTACATTTGAAATAACATTTTCAACATGAAATGACGACAAGACAGATTGACCTCTTTGATTTTATAGAAGTTAGAACAAAGACTAAAGGCCATCAACGACGGCAGAGAGAATTTACAGGTGAACCCAGGGTACAGTCAGGTGACAACCATCCCCCTGAGTAACACATGTAGAACACCCCCCATCCACCCCAGCATTATAAAGAACACAAGGCATTGTTTGGAGCGATGCACAATACGTCTTAAAACCAACAACTGGTCTAAGCGCTGGCTATAAACATCAACACACACATAGTGCGGCTATCACTAAGCAACACGATAACAAAAATAGACAAAGTACAAACATACCAATGTATCAAAATTAGAAGTAAATTCACCTCTTAATCTATTCTGAATAAAAAATAAGAATTCAACAACTCTATTTACAATAAAGTAAAGTTTCACTTTTTTACATTTTTCTTGAGTTTGGAAAATAAGTTTTTTTCTTGTTTTTTTCTTGAGTTTTCTTAGTTGATCAGAGGAGCAACTATTTGGCATAAGCGTATAAGCGTTAGTAGGTAATATATACTGACCATACCCAACTTTGACAGACGCAAAGTTAAATAATTAATAATCACCTATCACTGTACCACACACATTACACGATTCAATAAGATGGTAAGAGTGAGCAAATGTTTTAAAATGTACTCCATTCACAAAATATTTTTTTAAGAGTTTCACATGATGCTGATAAAACTTTTTTTTTTCAGAGATGACATTTCATATTCTTCACATCATGACAGTGTTTCCATGGTAGTCACTCTTCTTTCATGTCATAACTTCCTCACATTCCTGATAGCATTGCCATGGTAATTACTCCCCATCTACATCTTCATCTTCATCCATCTCTCCATAGCATTCCTCGGCCAACATGTAGTATTTGTTGGCAAGTCTTCCCTTCATGGCAGCCATGGCTTCCTCAGCTGCGTCATTGTACAACTCACCTATGAAGATACAGGATGAAACATTTTGTCTACAAAAACTGACACTGTAAAGGACAGGAGTACAACAATACATACATAGGAATGAAAATATGACAGACCACATCACACACAGCACTAAACATACCACATCCTTATACCACACCCCTTCCATGGCATCCTTACCGATCCCAATCAAACACAGCACTAAACATACCACATCCTTATACCACACCCCTTCCATGGCATCCTTACCGATCCCAATCAAACACAGTGCTCAACGTACCACATCCTTATACCACACCCCTTCCATGGCATCCTTACCGATCCCAATCAAACACAGTGCTCAACGTACCCCATCCTTATACCACACCCCTTCCATGGCATCCTTACCAATCCCAATCATACACAGCGCTAAACATACCCCATCCATATACCACACCCCTTCATGGCATCCTTACCTATCCCAATCGTACACAGTGTTCAACGTACCCCATCCATATACCACACCCCTCCATGACATCCTTACTGATCCCAATTATACACAACATTCAACGTACCCCATCCATATACGTCTATGTCACAACAACACGTGTCTACATCACTGGTTCTGCTGTGTTCGAAATATGAGTCAAAACGTTCACAATTGCCCTTATTTTCCCCCAATTTTCCTATGATATTACTGCCGCTGATACAATTATGTTATTCTCCAATATTGCTCCTCATTCAGCCAGAAAGTACAAGTGACCTAAGGGTTATCGTGACAAAGGCCCCTTAGGTCACTCATATTTTCCTTGGCTGAATGAAGAAAACTGTTGGGGAATAATAACATCTAAACGTTGTAAAACTCACCTGCTTTCTGTGCATCTTTGATTAAATTAAATCCTCCTTCTCTAAACATCTCAGCTTGTCTGGCTATTAATTGATGGTTAGGATTATCCATGGTTGCATTGTATTCTCCGCTTTCATCCTCTGTTGCCATGCTAACAGCAGACTCATACCAGTGTAAGGCTTCGGTCCAACTTTTCTCTCTGTAAAGTTTTGGACAATTGCGAATAATAAAATAGAATGCTGATGTTACGACTAGCAAAAGTGATAGGATAATTTGCTATAGTCATAATGATTTGAAATTGTGACAGAAGAAGCTAGATAACTGTTATCTGCATGTATTTTACTTAGTTTTATAGTTTTGTGGAACTTGGGATAGATGCCATTCACTTTCCATGGCCACACATTACATTCTGCTTTATCCATTCATTTAGTTATAATGAATCACCTTGCACATAAACCTGTAGGGGAAGGAAGGAGGGAGGGAGGGAGGGAGGGAGGGAGGGACAGAAAGAGACAGAGACAGAAACAGACACAGACACAGCAAGGTGGTCCATTAGAGCACGAGAGAGACAACAGACAGAGCAAGAGAGACAGATGGACAGCGAGACAGTACATGTATATTACAGACAGACAGACAGACAGACAGACAGACAGACAGACATACAGACAGACAGACAGACACAGAAAAAAGTTCAATATCAATGGCAAGGAGGGATGATGAGTGACAGACAGTGGCTTAAATTACCTGTTAGTTCCCAGACCTAGACCAGTATCATAGGCTCTAGCCATATGTATCATTGATGCTCTATCACCAGCCTCAGCTGCCATCTCCATATAATCTACACCATCATTCGTATTATCTTCAGATGGCTAGATAAAAATAACAACATTTTTAAAGTTGAAGAGAGGAGAATTCAAGAATTAGGACATTGGGGTTGTTCACAAATTATTGAATTATCAATAACTCTATGTGGATTAAACGTATGACATTATTTCATTCTTACATATATCTACACCCATATCAGCCATTCTTGATGAAAATTAATATCAGGACATTTAGAGATTTTATATCACTTGTCAGTCTCACTATACATAATGGCATCACAGTGACCCCTGTACACATACATGTACCCTCACCCCATCCACCCCCACACCCAACATAATCAACTCAACAGAGCACGATAGAATTACCTGTATCTTGACATCTGGTAGGACATCATTTGGCATCTGTAGATAGATGTGCGCCATAGCAACAATAGCTTCTAGGACCCCACAGTTGGCAGCTTGTGTTAAATGAAACATAGCCGATTCCAAATCCCTGCTGTCTATATCTTTGTCGCTGAACCTACCAAGATGATGATACTTGGCCATCTCACTGTGTACCTGATAACAAATATCACAGAAAACAATAAATTTGTACCAAAAGATGTATGAATGGTGTCACTTCTATACCTGTCACTTCACACATGATGTATATGGAGGACAAGCCAGTAAGGCAATTCTTACGAGGTATGGTAAAGTACTTGGCTGACAGAACTATGCAAGAAATATGCTTTAAGTTAAAGGGGAATGCCACTCGAGGTAATAAAGGTATTTTCATAAACTGCAGGTTCTGGAGAGACATTTTATGATCCCACATCACATAATTTTGTTTTGGTACACCTTTATTGTATCTATCGTGGTCCACTGTTACCCCATAGAACATATTAGTTGAACACTGAATACTCATGACTCCTAAGTGTTTATTTCCTTCAGTTACATAGCCATGAATATGTATTGTTTATCCAATAAATATTCATGTCTGCTGAGACCCACGAGCCATTAGTGTACCACTGAAAGCATTTAGAAGTGAAAGGGTGTCAATTTGAAGTTTCTTGGCAACTGGTCAAAACCTATGTAATATATGAAATAACTCGCATGAACCCAAAGTCTATAAAAAATATCGTTATTTCCGGGAGTGGTAATCCCCTTTAGGGGGCTATGTTTCAATCCCTGGTTATCACATAACTGTTATCTTATCAGTGAAGCCATGAGGAGTACACAGGATTATTCTTTTGCTCTGAACTAACTTTTTTTTCTATATCTCTGCCAGGCAACCGTTTTTCATCCCTGAATTTTAATCCCAACCTGAATTGGGCGGCCTTTAATATTTTATCTTGCTTGATCTGAAAACACTACAACATGTGAAATTTAAAAGAGATATTTCTTACCAAGCCAAGGATAGAACCACCTGTTTTTCTTTTCTGGTTCAATAACTCACGCAGCTGAAGTTCAATGTCAACACAAGATGGTCGATGTACTTGGTTGGCTAAGAATGCTGCTCTTTCTTCTTCCTGTAAATAAACAACACATGTAAAGTGGTAAGTATGTATTCTGCCTTTAACATGCTCTTTTGACAGAAAACATGTTGTTGTTGTTTTTTTCATTGTCACAAAAAGTAAATATACTTGCCATGCTTTTGCAAAAATTGAAATGCTGGCTGCGACTACAAGTGAGCAAAGATCTGTTAGAGTATACTGTTTTGTTACTTATTTTGAAAAATATTTGTGCTCAACCCTTTAAAAGGGTGATACCCTAATATAGGGTGTAATTACATAGAGTTGCAGAAAGCAAGTCATTAAAGTAACCATATGGATGAGAATTGGGTATTCATTTTGGATTTCTAATTTATAAAACAACTTTACTATGTTTTTCTACTCAACAAAAAAAGTGAAATAACATATACAAAGTCCTTGTTTGCAACTCAATTAATTGCAAAAAGATGCAAAAAGTTACATATATTTTCAATGTTTTGCAATTTATTGAGTTACAAATAAGGACTTGGTATATGTTATATCACAGTGTTTTTTCAAATAGAAATCCGAAATAAATACCCAATTCTCATTCATATGGTCACTTTAAAAGGGTTAAGCAATAAAATCTCAGCTCAGATTACTATCATACATGTACATGTATGTTGACTTTCTATCATACTATTTTCGACCACACATAACTTTTTCTTTTTACAGAAAGTTTTTGTGTTATTCTTACTAAAGGACAAGGCAGAATATGATTACATACACAATTATGAATATGAATACATGATTATGAATATGATTACATACATGATTATGAATATGAATACATGATTATGAATATGATTACATACATGATTATGAATATGATTACATACATGATTGTGAATATGAATATGATTATGAATATGAATATGAATATGACTGAATAATGAAACCTTTGCCATACATAATTACTTCTTAATTTGTTTCTCCTTTTTCCGCTTACAACAGCCAATTTAAGTAACAAATTCCATGCTAAACATCTTAACTTCTGTAAAATAATTTCAAATTTTATGCAATACACTCTTGAACCTGCGAATTTAAATTAAAAAGTCCATGCTAAACACTTTAAAATCTGTAAATTTAAACAGCAGATCATTTTTACATGATGAGTCTATGATACAAATTAATATTCCAATGAATTTCAATGTGAAAATTCCAAGCTAAACATTTGAAATTAAAGTCAATTTTTAAGTGCATTTCAAATAGTTATCATACTCTTAAAGTGAATTTTAAGTTCAAATTCCATGCGAAACACCCCAAAGCTGTGAAAGTCTGAGATATGTTGTTAATTTTCCATTTGTTAAACAAACTTTTATCAGGTTAGTCGTTGAATCATGTAAACATTTTCATCCTTACTTTTTCAGGCAACCCATCCTCCTCATCTTTCCACCTAACTCCATCACCTCTTCGTTTCTCAATGACGTTACCTCCGTGCATGTAATCACTAAAGTTACTAAAATCATGGTGAACAGAAGGTGACTGAGAATGAAGATGTGAATCGCTGCGACAGGCGCTCACCTTAGTGATAGTTCCACTATCACTGTCATGCCGCATACGACCACGCCATGAAAACGGACTCGGTGGTGGTGAATCCATGTCGACGTCATTTGGGCTCTCGGGTGATATCGGGCTTAGAGGAGATCCGGGGGAACCAGTGGAGGTCTGCGACAAGGTGCGTTGACGACTGATGTAAGCAGTAATATCGACAGACCCTCTCACTTGTGGACTTGTGCACAGTTCTTCGGATCCTCTTACGACTGTGGATGCAGATTGCTGAAAATGACACAAAATTTATCGATGTAATCTCTATGTATTAGAACATCACCATGGTAACAGTAACACCATGCTTCCTGCATCAGAGCACAGAAATTACTTAAAAGGGTCACAAGCATGGCATTTATAGTATTCACTTACAAGAATCTCCAATAAATAGGACAGCATCAGATTAAATCAGTGTTAACACTGAACAGGTGTGGACGCCTCAACAACATATGTTAACAACTGTGCCAGGCCATATAAGTTAACACTACATAATATATACATGATGTAGGCAAGCTTGGCACTAACACCTGGTTAGCAATAATGCCTGAATTGCAACTGTTAGCAACTGGAACAGTTAATGCCTGCACCAGTTCTAGTACCACAAGACTAGTCCCATGTTAACATTGGTCTAACAAATTACAAAGCTGTACTGATGAAAGGATATGCAAGATGAAGGTAGACTGAATTTCTCACACTTGGGCATAGTAGACGACATCAACACATAGCATACAATTTTTACACTAAAACACTAACTTACCTGGATATGAGAACTGAAACTAAACTGATCTTGTTTTTCTGTTGGGGACATATCAAACGGCATCAGTCCTAAACTCTCACAGATGCTGTTACAGACATGGGAATGGAAAAACAGAGCCATTCCCTTGGCTCCTAAGTTACCATCATTGTACTCTGTTCCTTTCTCTGTATGGATCTGAGGATCAGTGTACAAGTCTCCAACTCCTGCAAGGAAAGTGATGTACAGAACAAGAGGTGAGTACATTATCAATGATGACATTTTAAAGTTGTTGCAGCATGTAGCAAGAGGTAGGAGAAGGAGTATGGGAGGAGGGGGGGGGAGGGGGGGGGGGTGTGGAGGGGGACTGAGCAATTTTACTATAAACCATGAGTAAATAAAGGCTAAGGAACCTTAGAAATCTCACACCACAGTACTAGTTTGGTGTTTGGTGATGAACCTAGAACACCTTTGAAATGTGAAATTAAATCATATAATGTACAGTACTTTACTTAATACTGCCGTATCAAAAATGCTTGTTAATTTTGAAAAGTGTGGTTCATAAAATGGCAAGTTTATTAAAACACACAGACACACACACACACACAGACACACACACACACACACACAGACATGCACACGCACACACACGCACACACACACACACAGACACACACAGACACAGACACACACACACACACACACACACAGACACGCGCACACACACACACACACACACACACACACACACACACACACACACACACACACACACAAACACACACACACACACTTTACCATACCTATAACACCACTGAACCTCAATTGATCTAGTTGTGCTAAAAATGATCCGATTCCCTAAGGGCTGCCATACATGTAATGTGTAAAGATAACGTAGAGTAAAATCAGAATATGGTCATCAGGAACTAGACTATGTAATTACCTAGTGCAATTACAAATATGTGTCATATTTCAATTATCCACATGTCATCAACTCGAAAAGCCGTCAATGTCTGACTTGGCTATGATCCAATAAGCCCTAGAAGCCACTATTGGCTACAAGTCAAAAACATGACATCTAAAGTTACTAATTGAGAGTTCAAACAGCAGGAATGTCCGTGAATATTGTGTGAGTCCATATTTAGAATTAGAATATAGGTTTTCAGGATATTAGCAGTAGGGAAATACAGCACATGTAAACAACAGAATATTATGACAGACCCCCATGACACATGAGTGCAAGTGTGGCGGTACTCTGGGTATTTGCATGAGCTTATCATGTGAAAGTGCAGAAAACATTGCAAAAACATGAGTGCAAAAGCCCCCTGAGTACCCACACTTGCACTTGTGCATCATCGGGTTCTGTTATTATTACATAAGTTTATCCGAAACAACAAATTTCGGGGGGAAATTGACACAGTGATCACACACTTTTTTGTGTTGAACGAAATATCACATCCACATTTGTATATCATTTGCATGCAGGTATGCAATAATATGACAGAACCCCATGGCCTCGCAATGGACGGTAGGGCGTACAGAAGTTATTTTCACGAGTGATTCGGTTTATTCTGCCGCGTATTTTCACGAGCGATAGCGAGTGAAAATACAGCAGAATAAACCGAATCACGAGTGAAAATAACTTCTGTATGCCCTGCCGTCCATTGCGAGGCCATGGGGTTCTGTTATTATTACATATGTACACCAAAAACGCAATAAAATGCAGGTGGGGAAGGGCGAACAACATATTCGCATGAATATGTATCAGGTCACCAGCTCATGTCATTCAGGTCAGGCAGAGGTCACAGACGTGAATTATGAGCGATGATTGGTTGTCAACAACAATAAGTATTGATATGCAAATTACGTGTTGACCTGCTCTCGCTAGCTAGCTCCGCTGTGATTCATTCACAAAACCGATCAGAAGAAATGCATACACGATTATTTTAGTAGTAGAAACAGATACAATTCAACAGCGTGGTATTCTTAGTGTCCTATATAATAGTACTTCAGTAAAATCTTTCAAAATGTACAATATTATAAAAGTTAGTCTTCATCAGAATCGGAAAAGATTACGGATTGTCTGCAGCGTTTTATAATGTAAACACACTGACAAGAACTTTGACAGAGGTGTCTCCGGCGACATGAAATGTGAAATTGAAAGATCCACCGCTAATACGGGTATTTTCAAAACATTCCGCATAACTGTGGGAATTGATTGACTGCGTTCTGGCTGGTTGATGGTCCTGAGGATTGTGTTGCACGATCTCCCATCGGCTGCATTTGTTGGGCGTTGTTGATGTGTACGAAGCATCGGTGGCCGTAGTCGCTGGGCGCGTGCCTCGGGTCAGCTTTATTTTGTTGTTGATCATAATAAAATTCACTCTCAGAAAGTTCAAAATAATTCAAATTAAACAAATCGTTATGTTCAGAATCCACCGAAATATCTTCCATTTGTAAAGTAGTGGTCGCCGGCAATATTTACAAACATAAAGTAGTTCGAAAGGTTGTTTACTCATTTGCATAATGAACAGTGAAAATATCTAACTAATTTGCATAGTTATTTGATAGGTAAGGCACTAATTTGCATAGTTATTTGATACCCCAGAACTTGCGATGGTCGAGAAAAATAGTGAAATACATTATGAACCAACAAAAAATTGTTCAAAAAGTGTGTAACAACAGGAAAGACACATATGTGCATTTAAAAAAATGCATTTATTTGCTTATTTTCATCGGGAATTGGTTTTACTTTTGGATCTATTTTATCTCATTTTATCTCATTTGCATAGCCACCAGTGAAAATACCGGTTTTATTTTTGACTGTACACCAACGTACACAATGGTACATATGTAATAATGTTTTCTACTGTGCGTGCACACCAGTGCAAGTAATCTCTGGTACATAATGTTAATCAGGTTTTGATATGGAGATAGTGTCAGGAAAATTTTCATTTTTATCCTCTAATAAAAATGTTATCCTTTCTCTTCATTCATGAAAATTATTACTTTTATTCGCGTAAATTTTCCTTCATTTTTTTTTATTTGTTAAATCTAGATAAATTTTATCTTTTTCACATCAGACTGAATACTTATATTTTTATTAGGTCAAGAATCAATATTAAACTATTATAAGTCTGGTGAATTCAGTCAATTTCTTATTTTTTTAAACTGTCAGATTAATCAATCTAAAATCTTATATGCAAGGGAAGATATTATTTCTGAGTTATTTCATTTTTTTCCCTTAAACTGAAAGTTGGCGTTTTGCACATGAAGCTCACATTTTCTATAGATTTTAGAGGTAAAGATATCTATTTCACTGGAAAAAACAAACAAAAAATAAGTAGTGACTAAAATGCCTTTTTGTACATGAACACAATGTACCAATTTGGTAATTAGTAGAAATAAATCTGAAGATTAAAATCACAAAATTTTCTAATGTGGTGAAAATGTATCAACATTTACAGCTAGCATACAGCAGGTCAAGATAAACCTGTGTTACCTTAGGGTCAAAATATACATACATGTACATCAGATAACTATACATAACAATGTGGGAGAAAATGTTGAATTCAAAATAAGTATTCCACACTATGTAGACAGACAGACAGATAAACAAACAAACAGACAGACAGAGACAAATAGACAGATGGACAGACAAACACAGACAAACAGACAGGCAGACAGACAGACAGACAGACAGACAGACAGGCAGGCAAGCAGGCAGGCAGGCAGGCAGGCAGACAGACAGACAGATAGACAGACAGACAGACAGGCAGGCAGGCACGCACGCAGACACAAACAGCCAGAGTAATAACAATGTTGGAGAGGAATTCCACTGGACAATACATATTCCACACTATATGTATCTCAAAATGTGGATATGTGACTTCAATTAGTATCAAATATAATCTTTCAAAATATATTAGATTTGCCCTATTTTAAAAATACTACTCTGGCAATTGAGGTCTCAGTTTACAGATGGTATCCATAATCTGTGTTTGGGGACTTCCAAATTTGTCTACACCATTTTGATGATAGGGTGATTTGATCTGCACAACAGAGGCATAGCTATCACACACTTACGTATCTACCACATTGAACAACAACAGCTTTTAGTTTGTGTCTATTTTAGTAAAACCAGGACCTCATTTGCCAGAGTAGTATTTTATTTACATATTAAAATTATACCAATAATATATAGAATGTTTGTCACAACAGACAGTCATTTGCATTGACTATTTCAATTACACCGTGAGAGTTTCTCTATACCCACCAGATGACTATGTGTGTCATTGCCCTACACTTGTCTTTTCAACATCAAGGTCACATACTCAAGTATTTGTTACACTGTGTCAATGCCCAGTGGTTGAACCTTTAATGTCAAGGTCAGTTCACTGCTTGTAGTAGTCTGTCAAAAGTGTTTACAGAATACTAGTAATACATTTTTTAAGCATTTTTCTTTCAATTTGGTACCTTATATGATTTTCCTATACCTTGAATTGAACTTTTTTCATTGGGTAGTTAGATTTATTAGCTATGTGACTGTTTCAGCCACAATTTTTGTATTGATTTCTAATGGTCTAAAAGACTACCATTTTATAAAATCTAGACACAATATTTTAATTACCAGTAGTGGTCTAAGTGACCTCGACAATAGTCTATCAGCTAGCCCTCGGATGTTCTTCCGATAAAATATGACACACAGCTGAACAACGCTATCAAGGATGGAACATCCGAGGTCTAGCGAATGTCATCAGGATATAAATAACTGCCAATCAGAGAACCGTATTAGTGACAAGCACAAACAGAGGACAATAGCTAAATTTTCATGCATATTCATCTTAAGGAGGGGCTTGTATAAATAACCACCAATGCGTTAACTGAAATGTGTGAATGACAACGTCTACACACTCATCAAATTCACAATTACCATAAACCCATAAGCCATAGTAATGACGTAAATGTGTTTGTCAACACTTGCATGCAGAGATTCCCCGAGGTCATAGGTTATTGAATATATTAAAGTATATATATGCATAGATGGCCCAACCCACCGCTCAATGTAATCTCAATGGAATGTCCGGTCTGACAATGACATTCGCTAGACTGTTCGGGCAAGCCCTCACATGCGAACTTCGTTCGCTTATAGTTATAGCAACGAAAGAAAGCCCGAATGTCTAGCAGCAAGACTACCTCGACAACTGCTAATTTGGTAGTCTAGATACAATATTTAGTAGTTTATGTACCCTGGACTACTGCTAATTTGGTGTCTAGATACAATATGTAGTAGTTTATGTACCCTGGACTACTGCTAATTTGGTAGTCTAGATACACTGTTTAGTAGTCTATGTACCCTGGACTACTGCTAATTTGGTAGTCTAGATACACTGTTTAGTAGTCTATGTACCCTGGACTACTGCTAATTTGGTAGTCTAGATACACTGTTTAGTAGTCTATGTACCCTGGACTACTGCTAATTTGGTAGTCTAGATACACTGTTTAGTAGTCTATGTACCCTGGACTACTGCTAATTTGGTAGTCTAGATACACTGTTTAGTAGTCTATGTACCCTGGACTACTGCTAATTTGGTAGTCTAGATACACTGTTTAGTAGTCTATGTACCCTGGACTACTGCTAATTTGGTAGTCTAGATACAATATTTAGTAGTTTATGTACCCTGGACTACTGCTAATTTGGTAGTCTAGATACTGTAACAGTATTTAATAATCTATTCACCCTGGACAACATAGCTAATTTCAAGCCCTGAACAGGTACACAGTGTACATGTACAGTATATCAATGTAACACCACCTGACACTGCCGTTAGATTACATCAACTAACACTGCACATCACATACATGTAGACATCTGACAAACAAAATAAATTCAATAAAATAGATTTCAGTCTATTACCTTGGATATCAACAACAATCAGCTTGTGACTAGACCTCTCAAATGTGAAGTGACTGAATGCCTGTAACATAAAAGAGAACGAGATGAGACAATGAACATGCAAGGTTTTATTAAGTAAAATTACAACGGTTTCTCCTCTTTTTTATCATTTTGCTTAATTTCCCATTTCCACTAACGGAAGTACTTGAATGCCAGCAAAATGCGTAAAGGGAGAAAGATCACCATCCGTTTTAGACAGAGACATGCTGACTTGATTTTAAAATAGCAATCACATGCTATCCATTCCGTTTGATGGAGAGTTGGGCTAATTACAAATTCAATATGCGGATGTTCCTTTCAGCTAACGCTTAGATTTTGAGATGTCTAAAACTAAATAAGAGTCCGTGCAATGGCATCTGATAACGTAATGATACAGGGGCGTTTGTCTAAATGATGACGCTTAAAATGCATACATGTACAGGTCTATTTGAGCAGAAGATGATACACAGTTAGACTGACTGATGCTATGAGCATTTCAGTTATAACAAAATCACACATGTGGATTATCCTATGCCTGGTTCACATCATCTCTCCTCGCCTACTTAACTTCGTCTTTCAAGTCATATTTAAATCAACCAAGACCGATCAACTACCAAATCATAGCTAGAAATTTGATGTCAACTGTGTGTCAGTAGTGTTATGGAACCATATCACCAAAGATAATCATTCCAATGAGAAGCAGATTTCAAGTGGTTAGCAAAGATTGCATTTTCACAATATATATTTTCTATATCATGCATAGTCTTCCACACAGAATTGACCACTTTACATTGTCAATATTTCTACATTTATCACTTCAACGAGAACAGATTTCAATATTTTTTTCTAAATCATGTATCCTGAACCCATGAGGGATGGCCGTCACTGGACTTCTTGGGAGACAAGTGTTTATATGCTTAAAGAATTATCCAGTATACAATGTAAATAAAGATTATTATTATACCAGTAGTCTTCCACACAGCATTGACCTATTTTACATCGTGTATACATGTGTAACGGCAATGAAATCAACATATTTCTGAACCAATCTACTCTCATGAAATTAGCATATTAAATTTAAAGTAGCTATCAAATATTTCCAACTACGTGTTCTATGAATCATACACTCATTACATCTGATGGACGACCATCTTAAATTTACATAGCTTTCAAGTGATTGAATAAGTGTCTTGCAGCCAATCTCCAGTCTCACCGAAATTACCATTTTATACATGTATGAGCATAAATTCAAAGTGGCTATCAAATGTAACTATTACCAAATAAGTATTTCAGTCACAAAGTGTAACATATGATAGCTGACAAATCTGAAATTTGCTTATCCCATTTATAGTGTGATTGAAGTACTTCCAAGCCAATCCATAATCTCTGAGAAATGACTACTTTTGGTGTACACAAATTCAGATTGCCTGTAAATCACTGTACATTTATTTTTTAAGAGTGGCACATAAAGGCAGTCATTGATATTAATGGACCCTATGGTACAACTCCTAGTCAGACTAGTTGAGATACAAGTCTTCATAGTATTACATGTACATGGCGTTGTCAAAGACTTTGATTTATAGTCTTACACCTGCTACAAATACATGACATTGTTTTGGTACATGTAATAGTTCAAACACTATCTTTCTTCAACTACTAAATTTGAATATTTTTCAAATATCATACCTTGCTGTTGCAAATTTTAAAACAATAATTGTTATTTCTTTATTTGTACATGTATATATCAATAGATCTTAAATATTATCATTTTATTTAAAACGAATATTGATCAGCATTTGGAATCTTGGTTGATTACAATGTACAACTACTGAATTTGAATGTTTTTCAAATATCACTCCTTACTGTTGCAACTTTTTCAGAAAGTAATTGTTATTTCTTTATTCATACATATATATTAATAAAATAAAATGTTATAATTTTAAATGAAATTGATCAGCATTTGGAAACTTGGTCAATTACGCTACGACTTTTAATAATTCTGCAGTAAATGAGTACAAAATCGACTTGAATGTTTGTACCTCAGTGAGCTTGTTTAGTTTTATTAATAACAATATAACATTCACGGCAAACAAGCAGAAAAAAAATTCTGCAATTTCTTTTTTCCTAATTACCTATTTACAAATTAACAAAAATGATAACACATGGGACGGCTGTTATAAGTTATAACTGAACACTATTCAAAATAACTGTATCTGTCATTAGTGACGGCAAAAACAGTAAACACACTGATGTGATGATACTAACCTGGGGAGTGCAGCGGACATTCTCATCACGTACAAATCCTGAGTTAGAGTTGTACTTAATGTAGTTGCCTTCTATCAAATGCTCAAGGTGATACAGTGGTTTGCCGGGACGGTCTGTGAATTCCAATACGCTCATTTGAATAATATCCACCTGCAAATCAAAGTCTATATATAAGTGTGTGTTTCCTTGACATAATAATTGGCATGGTTTCAAATTCTACAAGTAGAACTTTAATTTACTAGATATTAAGGAACATATGTAGACATTTTAAACGAAGTATTAAATGTTCTCTCTCTCTCTCTCTCTCTCTCTCTCTCTCTCTCTCTCTCTCTCTCTCTCTCTCTCTCTCTCTCTCTCTCTCTCTCTCTCTCTCTCTCTTCTCTCTCTCTCTCTCTCTCTCTCTCTCTCTCTCTCTCTCTCTCTCTCTCTCTCTCTCTCTCTCTCTCTCTCTCTCTCTCTCTCTCTCTCTCTCTCTCTCTCTCTCTCTCTCTCTCTCTCTCTCTCTCTCTCTCTTCTCTCTCTCTCTCTTTTTATGGCTACTGAGTAGTGTTATAGTCCTGTAAAGGAAACTATTTGAAGGAAATACAAGACTTTACAAGACATCCTCCTTCTCTAGAATTGTTCATATACTTGCATGATTGTCACAGAACAAGCTGATACAATGTTATTGTTAGTGAGAGAGTGTGTGCCTTACTTGTATTTGATATCTAGATTGTAAAAGTGTTGTGGGTCGCCCCCCCGCCCCCCATCCCAAAAAATGGGGGACAGGGGGGGGGGGGGGGGGGGGGGGGGGGGGGGTGGTTTCCAGGAAGATACATGTATCTTGTTTTGAGTTGTGTTGAATTAGTTTTTGTTGTGTTGTGTTGTGTTGTGTTGTGTTGTGTTGCGTTGTGTTGTTGTGTTCCGATGAGTTGAGTTCTGTTCTGATGTGTTGTGTTTTGTTGTGATGTGTTGTGTTGTATTGTGTTGTGTTGTGTTGTGTTGTCTTGTGATATGTGGTGTGATGTGTTTTTAGGTCACGTTGAGAAGTGTTGTGTACAGTTCAGTTGTGTTTTATGGTATTGAATAGTGAGGTATCACATTACATTGAAATGTTTTCTACTGCATTTATATTATATTATTTTCCATTACATTATATTGTATTGTATTACATTACATTACATTACATTACATTACAATACATTACATTACATTACATTACATTACAGTATACTATTCTGAATTGGATTGTATCCACATTGCATTGTTAATTTACACACATATGTACATGTAGTAATTCCAGATTACAATCACCCAATTCACAGAGAAACAGAATCAAAAGAGAAAGTGACTAAATTTACCTTCTTAGGAGGATTATGTCTGTTGTATTCTTCTCCCCATATCTTGGCATCCATCTGTAGTTTCACATCCTCAAAATACACATCTCTCTCCACCTCATCAATATAGTGCTTAGCAACGTAATTAGATGCCTGTTTCCAATTATCATTCTTGGCAAAGTTAGACAATTTCTTCCTGTTTATGAATACATGAAATATGAGTTATAGGAAATTAATTTTTACAAATTTTTACACTGATGTTGCTATAGTGGCCTGTAGATGACACCAAAGTATTGCTACATAAATTAGATTATTCATTGAGATTGAAAATTTGCATAAATTATGCTAATATTATATTCATTGGAGTTGAAACTTTGCATAAATTATGCTAATGTTTTACAGAGCACTGTGACATACATACAATATTACATGTATGTAGTATTTTGTTGCTTGATTATCATATACATAAATTCAGTTTTGAATTAAATCGACTGTGTTGGATTTTACCCCATCTTAAATCGTTTTCATTTACAATGTGATAACAAATTGTGAGATTTGGTATATATTATGAGCTTATCATTTCATTGTTTGAATATTGTCACACCACATTTGGTAAAGTGTTCAGTCACACTGACTACGTTGGATTTCAATCATACTCACTTACAATGTAATACCATAAATAATAGTACTGTATCTTTACCAATAGTTGATTTTTCAGTTTCAAGATGCACTGTGTGATATTTTTTTTTAATGTTGTTACATTAAGGCTTGTTAAGTCTTTCTTACATTTTAAACAACATTTTCATAATGAAATGATATAAAGACATGATGACCCTCTTGCATTATGTGATTTCATACAAGAAAGACTAAGTGAAAGAGACGGATTTTATGGGTAAAGTCAGTGTACAGTCAGGTGACAATCATTCCCTAAAGTAAGCATGTGTTACTCCCCTGCATTATGCATAGTTAGAGAATACATGTACATGACGCTGTATGGGAAGATGTCTGATGCATCTTGGAATAAGGAACAGGTCTATTAAAATAACAGCGAGGGTAGCACAGCTCTGGTTTTCATTACACATTACTTAGTTGACTCTTTATGTATCTTTGCTTGAATTGTCACGCCACAATTGATGATATTTCATTTTTGACATCAAATCGACTATGCTGAATTTCATCTCATTTTTTTAATGTTCATTGTCCAAGTTATAGAAAACAGTAATTGTCTCTGACAATTTTAAAATTGCAAGATTGTCATCAGAATAGTAGAGCCGTCAATATGACTGTCATTGTCAATGTGTCATCACACAGCTGACAAACAATAACATTTCCTTCCCTTGAATATAACCATGCCACACTTGCTGAAAGTTCAGTTTTGATTCAAGTCGACCACATGTATTGAATTTCGTCTCGTTTCTTAATCATGTCAGTTTACAATGTAATACCATCTTTGACAGCTGCAGAGATCAAATTAGTGAGGTTGTCAAATAAGGAATAACACAGTAATCTGTCAAGTAAACACAAAACATCACATGCAATTGGTGTATCAATCACTGACAATATGACAGATTAAGTAAACCACTATAATATTATATTTATTGCTGGTTATAACAACCAAATATGATACATCACAGCGATTTTATCATTTTTATACTGCACTAGCTGACTGACTGCTGTAAACTGTACAATGAACGTTACAATCAAGCTTGTTGATCGATGCACAACAAAGTAACTTTTTTAATGTCTAAAAATGTACTAACATCATTCTAATTATTTTGCATTCCAACCTTACTAGCTCGTTGTAAGGAGGCAGACTACAATTTTTTCTTGGATTTTCAAAGAGGAATTGCTACGTTGTTCATGGTATGTATGTATTCAAATTTGAAAATAACCTCCACAAAGTTAGGCGGCTATACAACAGGCTTTCAAATTTGCATTAAACTGCATAATTAATTTCAAGCATACATGTATATTACAAATGCTTGTAGAATTTGACAGGTTGCAATAAACATTCAACTACTCTTTAATTTAAAACTGCCACATAGTGATGGATTTTTTTAATGATGAATTCTTAATATAAATGCAGCATATGTACAGTCATGTGGTATAATGTGAGGGACAGGTGATAAAAAGGACTGATTTACAACCCATAACACCAAAAGTAAAGAATTTTCTTTATATACCACAATCATTTATAGCAGCCATATCAGGTGTAAAAAGTATACTGTTTCATTTGCTAATTGACCACATTAGCAAGGCCACATGCCAGGCTTGTAAATAAACCAATTGAAAACTATACTTTTACACTTGATATGAATGCTATAAACATTACAAGGGTAGGACTGTACATGTATGATGTAGAGAAAGTGCTTTACTTCAGTGTTACTTGTTGTATATGTGAATGGACAGTGAACTACACCTACTATACTGTTACCATGATTACAAACTCTGTGTGCATGTGTATTGGATATACATGTATGACCCCATATACAAATGTACATGTATCTTGCTACATAGTATGTTGATTACCACTATCTATGCTGGATCAGGCCTATATTTTCTAATTTGTTGTGATAAAGTCACAAGAACATGTACTGTGTTATGTCAAGTTATTGGAAAAAACATACAAATCTCTTTCATTTTTAACATTATTTCCATTCACCAAATTATCGTTTATATTTCTCATCTTAAGTTATTTTTTAATCATAAGCTGGACAATTTAAATTACCATTTGAAACAAAAGGGCAAAAAATGATAATGTTATTTATACTGCCCCTTTTCAGTGTGCTATACATATTTAATATTTAATTTAGCCAACATCAATGAACTGATGTATTACCAAGTATCATATTACAGTGTATCATCACTTCTGAAGTCTGTGAAAATAACATTTCTATTACACCACAAAGTCCACTATTATTAATTCAAATGAACAATCTTTGATAACATTCAGCATTGCCTGTGATACCCTTCAGATTTACGAGAGAGATACATGTAGGCATACCCTGGATGTGCTAATTTTAAATCACTGAATAAATACGTGCTAGTCCAGTGACGCATGAACAAAATAATATATTTTCAGTTCAATTTGGAAAATCTGCTTTACTGATTTAGTCTTATTCCTGAAGAGTCATATTTGCCTATGTAGTATTATTATTATTATTACATGTATGTGTTTTGTGGTCTCTAGTTGATCTGTAACGTCAAAGTTGAGTTAGCATTCTTCCATATTATATGGATAAATCTCCCTAAGGGATATTGGCATCCCTGGACTAGCAGCGTCACTGATAATCAAAGACGAGATACCTTAATCTGCTCACTATCATTTCAACTATTAATGTATAGTTATATACAGACTATACATTACAGTCAATTTCACAATACCATGCAGCTTTTTCTGTTTGATACAATTATGCAGAAACCAACAAGAAACTGGACATACCACACTTTAATAACAAGATCTCATTTTTTGCTACATTTAGTCTAAATGAAATAAGCCATTTAAATGTATTGCATCTCCATGCAGACATTCGGGCGCCAATGTTTTTCTTTGCATCAAACACCCGATGACGGGCGCATAAAATGTCCTTTGCGGTGTTCATTTGATGTCTGTATAGTGGTATGTGTAGTTCATTTCACTTAGACAAAATGTAGCAGGAAACTGTACTCATTCAATCTTGCTACTGTCTGTAGCATGTCCAGTTTCTTATTGGTTTCTGCATGGCTGTATCAAACACAGAAAAGCTGAACAGTATTTTGAAATTGACTGTACAGGAGTCTGATTCAGCGTTGAAAGGGTTTTATAACAATAATAATGAAGGGTATTTATAATGTCTGTCTATTCTTCACAAAGTGGAGCCCTAGGCCTAGATATATGATTGTAAATGGAACCACACAAACTGTGCATATACTTACATTCTGTAGCACTGCCTCATAGCACCAGCAGCAAAACTCTGGAAAGAAACATAACATATAGTGATATTACAATTCACATTACATCTCAATTATCTGACTGTTCAGAATTGACTTCTGAAAAAATCTTCCTGCGGAAAAAAACAAACACATTTAGATAACGATGAAACTCCATTAAGTGGTACAATACTTTTAAAACTATTGCTCAAAGTAGTACACTTGGACAAAATTGCGAATGGGGTCAGAAATGTTCTACAGGCATGAAAAAATGAAAAGACACTAGTATCAGAGAGTTTATACAAATTACAAATAAATTAGAATGCATCCAGCTTGACAGCTTTCATCAACAGAGTATTTGAAATCTCATAGTCTACAGGCTTCAGTATTCGTGGCTATGAATCATTCAAAGGCTATAGATAGCCACCAATCTGATTAAAAATTCGATGTAGTGTACACCTCATGATTTCTTTTTTGGCTGTTATGTTTATTGTTGTTTGTTTGTTGGTTAGCTCCCGATACCTACATCTGACACAATGCCATAGGTTTTCCAAGCCAAATGAGTGCGTCAAGTGAATTCACCCAACCAATGAAAATGTGCAATGCGCCGAAACATATGGGTACAATACTTCAGAACACTCTGTTCGAAAAGAGCATGCACACAGAACATACAATGTAATGATGTTATCGTTTTGTTTGATGGTTCTCTTTCTTTCAATTTCAAACATTCAATGTTATATTGTAAAATGGATTTGGGTTGGCTACTCGTAAGTACGAGATTGGGTTTGGAAAAACCTATGGTATTGTGTCAGATGTATATAAAGAGTGCTCACAAAAGAACAAACGACAATAAACGTAACACTACATTGGATTTTAATCAGATTGGATAGCCTCTAGACTACATGTAGAACTTGGAACCCTAGAATATAAGAACACAAAAAATCAAAACTATTAAAATCAAAATTACTTCTGAGCTTATTCACTCATGAATAACTAAAGACATTGTTTTATCAGAAAACACATTTTTACATGTTCTCCTGGAGAACGTCTGTTTAGGGGTGATGCAAACACGTCAAAGCAATGCATACGCTATTATCACAGTCTCTCAAATCCATCTACATAGCCATTAGTCTGTAAGATACAGACATTCGTGCCACACTCACGCTGAACAACACGATGTACCTTCCAGTCTACATAACCATCTACACATTTAGGAATAATTCTCTATTCAAACAAGCCCTGAAAATAACATTTTAGACCAATATTAAGTTATAGCTATTTTTAGATATTCTTAAATGAAATGCTTTCTGAGTAATTGCATATAGTGCTTGTCAGACCAATCTGGTCATAACCAGCCGTAAAAAAGGGTTTTGAGTACAAGTAGTCAAAATAGAAACCTGACGTCATGTGATTGCATTGGATAAAAGCCAAATATACTGTATTGTGTTCTAAATAATGAAATAAACTTAATCATGATGTGTTTTACTGATGTGTGTACTGCAGTCATGGTAAAGAAATCATATTTAAGTTCACAGAGTATAAATGTACATAATATACACATTAAATATAAACACATATCGTAATCCAAACATAACTTGCATATTTCAACCATGGTGTCACTTTAAATGTTGTTTTACTATGTGTACTTTAGTCATGATAAGGTAATTACATTAAACTTTACAGTTCATTATGTACAAATATATGTCCACACTAAACATAAATATACATGTATGACCAAAACATAACTTGCATTATATTTCAACCAATGATACAAGAAGGAACGTTTATGGATTCTGGGTTCATAGTATCAAATAAACATTTCTACTCACAGAGTACAAATTTTTTTGGAAGTATAAAATCGTAAATTTTTTGCTGACATCTCGTCAGCATTGTTAGAGGTGTACTATGATTTGTATGTTTCATTTATGTCTTGCAAATGCATAAGTATGTACTTTTGATGTAACCTAGCCTGAATGACCTTATTTTATGACATATCTATTATTCAGACTCCTTTCAAACTTCAATATATCAAATCAATATATCAATATATCAAATCAATAAAATATTGTCAACTACATGTACCAGTGAACACTGCAACAGTTCTAACTAGATCAATCTTCTACGGAGTCTTGTTACATACAGTTACTTACCCTTGAACGTGAAATTTGCATATCTACCATACTTCAGTATAGTTACATGTTTTATCCTCATACAATGCTATAACATATTAAAATAGTTGCATGTAATATCTCCTACTATGCAAGGACCAACAATTTTTTTCAAGTAACTTGTGTGCAAAGTACATGTACATGTACATGATGTATGTGTACACATTATGACGATAAGGCATAAACATGATAAAAAAAATACTTGTGGGTGTGCAACCTATATTTAATATTATACCATATTTTAAGATGTCATTCTTCATAACTTGTACATGTATGTGTACAGCTTGGGTTGTCGGTGGCTGATTGGTTAAACCACTGTTATGTTGCATCTAGAGTAATTGATCGTACTAACTACATGTACATACTGATAAAATCTAAAAATCTACAATAAAATATTGACAGATATGAGTAACTGAAGGAAAAAGTACAGGTGTTTTATTGAAATGTTTCTTAATATTGTCATCAAAATCGCTACAATATTTCCTGTGACCTAAATACGCTTAAAAAGATGTACATGTATGCAATCAATTATCGCTCTTTTATATACTATATCTTGGAATATCCTGATAAAAATTCTTGATATCATATCAATTTAAAATACAACATTTCAAAAAAAGCTCAGTTACGTATCAATTTCAAAGAAATTAGCTCTAAATTTGAGCACAAAAAAAAATTGAGTTTAGCAACATCACACAAAAACAGATGAATCTAGAGCAATACATGTCCGTGTAAAACGTACATGCCCACTTGGAATAATTTATGCAAGCTACGATACAAGCTGGATAGTAAAGTTGACGCTAAGAGTTGGAGTCTAAGAGGATTTAATTTTCACTGATATGGCCATATGATTTCCTGGATTTACTAGAAATTTATTGCAGCTATTGTATTAAATCACTGCAGATTATTTGCAACATTCATAATATATTAAAACTGTTACGAATGTCAATATGAGACAATTTTTTAGCATCCTGTGATGTACAATGTACAATGTCACTAATGTAATTCATAGAATTGCTGCAGAATAATCTAAATCAACCACAGGGGAAATTGTGTTATGTGCTATCTATCTATTCCTTGTGCTTTGAATAAACAAGAAATTGTGACAAAATGTTGTGTAAGAATCAGATATTCATTTCACTGAACACATCCACTGAACACGCGCATGTATGCACGCACGCACACACGCACATGCACACACACACACACACACACACACACACACACACACACACACACACACACACGCACACAGTCATTATGGAAGGCATTTTACAAATTGCCTGTACTACTACTATCATTCACCCGATGTGAACCCGCATCCCCACTACCCCACCCAACCCTCCAAATTGATGCCTCCTTAGCAAAAATCTGGAATTACATTTACTAAATCCATTCTGTTGTACTGTGAGCAGAAATTTCATTTATAACAATTACAAAACATAATGTTTATAATTATATTCCTAAATTAATACATTCATAACTTCAAACTACATGTATTCAGTTTTCTTCGATGTAAGAAATATATGTGAAACAATATACCATTGCAATTTAAAACCCATACGATGTATGGGCGGCATGTCCAGAGTTTGTTGTTTTCCACATGGAATCATTCATCAAAATCTGCCTGAAGGCTAAATGGCTAATAATCCAACTTTAAGCCTTGAGTACATGGCAAGGAGATCATACTTATTACACTGATTATGAATACACTTACAATGTACTTGACAATCTTCTCAGCCATTTTACCACCTGATGCTATGTATACCTTATACTCAACAACACACCGGACAATCTAGCAATTTACCTCATCATAGTCATAGTCATTCTCAATGTATAATATTTTTTGGTGGTGAGGATTTTTAACTCTGTGTGAATTTAGCCTGGAATCCATGTGTTTGAATTTATTTTCGCATCAAATCAAAACTCAAAATCTTCCATTCACTTGGATTTTAGGCTAATGTGAATTATGTTTTGTATGTATTATAAATTATAATTTGACACTGACAGTACAATGTATTAATTATTTACTGCTTGACATGGTGAACAGGGTGAAAGTTAACCAGAAAGTTTGGAAACCTTTTGAGCTGAGTTATGATGAGACCAGCCACTTTTCATTTCGGTTATTGTAATTTCAAATATACATGTACCTGTTTTCTAAGTTGAAGTTGCAAGTTGAAGTTGCACATACAAAAACATTGTATACAATACTTCTTCCCCTCCCCTTTTTTGTTGGGGGTGGGGGTGGGGTGGGGGGTTAATTCTGTGTGACTTATTTTTTTCTTTCTTTTTCAAAATGTACATATTTAAAGAAAATGAAACACGTGATTTATGTTTGTATACATTCTAATTTCAAACAAACACATCTTTTTCAAAGATTTGAAGTTTCATTACATGTATGTATACATTGTTTTACACAATCTTCTCTTTTTGGAGGGGGGGAACTTAAGGGGTTAACTCTGTATGGATCATCTTTCGATATGAAAGTTTCTAAAACGTAGTCATATGGTCAATTTTCTATTTCTTCACCTTTCTGACTGTATATTTCATGAATAGATTGTGTTCCCATTGTTCATACCAAATTAGCTTACATCATGTACAGTTGAAAGTCAGAAAATGTTGGATTTTTTCCCCTCATAATTTGAACATCTGAAATTTAACATTTCAAAACTGAATATTCCTTTATATCAACCATGATATTCTTTCAAAAGACACCTCATTTTGAAACTAACAAAGGTACAATGAATATTGGCTTATGAGACACAGATGTGAATTTTCACGTGTGGAAAAAATACATGTAATCTATCAACAAACATGTATATCAGATCTCCATGTTATTTCCCCAGTTGAAAATGAGATATAAAATAGTTCAACAATTTAATATCATAGTAAACAAATAACATGGTTGTCATTCTTTTCTTTTCAAAAATTTCACATCCATTGCTCACCTTCATCAGAATAATATCCCTTCAGTCATAATCTGATCTTTTTTTTTTTAAATTGTAGGATTGATGGTCAATAAAAAGACTGAAATTAACGATAACAATCAAAATACATTACTGTGCTCATATCACCATCTGGTAAAGTACATGCACTTTGTTATTGCCACGCATTTTTTAATATCTCTAATCTTTTATAATTTATGCAAATGACATGGAATGACATCATGCTATCACAGTACTATGTGCAGGTAGGATGAGATACATGTGATAATATTGTATCATCTTGAATTGAAACAGTTACAATTTATGGAATGTTATTCTAACAATGTTAAAATCCTGTTTTTTCCCAACTTGTAGGAACTTGTGTGTAAACAATTAACCCCCCCCCCACACACACACACACCCCCACCTACCCCGTTACAAAGAGAACTCTAATGCAAAAATATACAAAATATAGCAGTGAGAGGGATATCTGGTATTAAAATTGTCATCATTTTCGTATTCAAATTTTGGAAGGAAAATGTAGCTGAAAACCGGAAGAATTAGGTGCATTTTAACTGTTCACTGCTTAAGATAACAACACTGGGATACCAATAATACCCCTGGTATACATGTAATGAAAATGTATGCTGCTGTGTATTCAGAGCCAACAGCACTTGTTTATCTCCCACTTTTGAAATATTAACAATTTATATGCATAGCCTTCACAGCATTTGCACAGAATGACAAAAATTCAAAAGTATCCTTGCACGGATAAAATGCGTAACTAGGTAATATTTTCAATTTACTCTGGTATGTATAGATATCTCAGGCTTTTGTGTGACGAACAATTCACAAAATTACGTTTTTGCTACAAATGTAATAACAACAAACGTTTGTATAGTACGCCAGACTCAGAGTGCTCATGGGCATGTCACAGAAATGATAAAGTGGAGTGTTTATCTCAACCAAAAGAGACAAGATGAAACTGCATGAAAGACTCGATAATATTGAAATAGGTCGACTAAAATTTAAACACCAATGGCAATTTTACAATGAAAATGTCTCGAGCATGCTTGATGCCGGTTCTGTCACGCTGAATCTAAATTTAACATTATTTGGAAGGCAGGCCAAGAATCTCAATTGGGGAGATTTTTGAGAAACGATGGTAGGGACTGAATATTACATGTATGTGAAGTATCATTGAAATGTTATTGAGAAAGACATGCCCTCAAATTACAACAATGGCATGACAAACACTCTGAACATTAGTATGTGTGGTCTGATAAATTTAACAGCTGTATCTAACAGGTTATTTTTATGATACATAGAGAGGGGGAAATTACCATGACCACTTTGTATAACATTATACATAACACATGTATTTGATGGTATAATTTGTCAAGATTTAATGGAAGTACATAGATGTATTATATATAAGCAGCTAGTTGAAGTCGTAAGCATTGATTCATTTTGTAAATTGTTATTCTGTACCTAGCCCTGTACAATATGCTGCTACCCTGGATGGAGTAGGCAAATACATATTTACTTCCAATGCACCATATTGTTACATACAATTCTAAATGTAAAAGTGATTTTTTTAGTGTTTCGTTTTTTCCTGGCGTATCCGTGCAAAATGGCGAGTTATTTTAATTCATTCTTTCTAGCGAAAACGGAAATACGACATGACAAATTTTTTTTTTTTTTTTGCAAAAGAGAAATGATGAGAGCTATTTTGATGCTGATCAGGGCTAAAAATCAGCAGGCACCAATGTTACATTGACTATTACACATCATATCTTACATTGTAACTACCAGATTTATAGGGTGGTAGTATGTTTATAGACCATCATTATGGAAATCAATAGAAAATTGTAGCTGAAACAGTTTACTTGGCTATTAAACAAGATTGTCAAGTGTGAAAGTTAAAATTGGAGCGCTGGCAATTTGGGTACATTTATAAGTAAAAGAACCATGTTGTGAATAATGCAGAATTATATGCAAAAATTTAAAAGCCTCATCATGATTCTTCCTTTCCTTCGCTACTTTCTACCTTACTATTTTTCTTCTAATTTATCTACCATTTCTGGTAACAGGTATTGAGAAAGCTAGCAAAAATGGCAGCTTATAATCCTCTTGAGATGTACATTTGTACCCTCCTGGTACTGACAGAGGATTATGTGACCATGAATTATTTAGCTGTTAAGTGGTTAAATTGCATGAACAATTTGATACAGCTAAAATGGTGTAGGTTTGGTGTTTCACTCATGGGACATTACGTTTTTTGACACAAAGATAGACATATTTCAACTCTAGACTAACAATAACAGAGACACAATAAACACAGCAGGATCCTTTGTGCAATCACACTGAACACTGATAAGCATTGCCACTCTTTCACAGTACCATAAAAATAAGCTTCTAATGATAACATTACACATGGACTTAATGGCTGCTATTGTTTATTTTCTAACTGATAATTAACAATTTAAACTTGACTACTTCTACATCCCCACTGTGCACGATACCTATACATTTGTTTCTTTTGCATTATAAGTTATCTGAGGGTGTGTACATTTGTATCATGTTACCTGAGAGAAACACCAAGCCTACACCATTTTAACTATAAGTAACTATAAGTAATGGTAAGAAAATCAAAATGCAATTCAATTCCTGTAATTGGAATCCATCTGGTATTTTGTTGCAACCACTTCCAGATATCACTGACATATTTTGTACAAAATGTAGTTCATACAGGGGACGGTTATCACTGACCGACAAAGTCCAGAAGGTCGTTTCTGGTTTATCACACTACACACCTACTTGTTTTCAAAACAATACTGGGAGAGTATGAAACTAACTTCCTAAAATAGTCATACTTATTGCATGATAGTTATGACGTCAACCGAGACTTTCCCATACAAACACTCCCTGATGTATCCATTTCACAAACAAGTCACTTATTCTGTTGTTTTTTTTCAGTTTGGCAAAATCGTATCAAATCTGGTGTTATAGCCCACTTGACAGAACTGTCTGAGAAACAGGTAAACTGCTAAGTCAGCACAAAGAAGTGTCTCATAAAACTGACCTGGCCCTACATCTACGTGCAAACTACAACGAAATATATCATTTAATGTCAGAGAATTGGAACAATGCCAGAACATACTAACTGGTGTGTAACATACTGTGACAGCTATGAATATCCTACTATAGGTTATTTTTGTCTGGAATTATTTACAAACTTGTATCAATTCACCACAGTATCTATAAATACATGGTCTTTTAGACATTTGGTGAACATTCTAAACTACATTGTATATCTTCACACTGATTTCTGCTTTTACTTTTAATTTCCACTTTTAATCTGCAGTGTGTTTTACTTATATTCGCATAAAATGTTCCTCACAGTTTGTCAGTTATGATGCAACTTGACTATTTATTTCAAAATTCACAGATCATTTGTTGGATCACATTCACTACATGTACAAATGTATTAGCTTGTGTTAAACTCTGACAAAGCTGTACTCATTCAAAACAAACACAGCACTGTACGTAATATACCTGTGTTTTTGTTTTGTTGTAAACACGGCAACACACTGCTATGACATAAATACTATATTTATACTAAGATTACAAAGCAGATGGCACCCACTAAGTACTACATTGAACAGGCCAACCAACCCTTTGGCAGCATAGTTTTAGTCAGATTTCAATGCAGCATATCAACACTTTTACTTTAATTTAACTGACCTTAACATACATACACACTTTCAAATTCATTGACTGGTCAGTTGTGACCTTTGACCGAAGTGAACTTATAAGTTACATGAACTGTCTACGGTATGACCTTGATTGACCCTGACCTCATTTTTTGATAAGGACAAGTGCCTGTACATGTTTATGCATCAAAACAGTACCAACTGTGATCAGAAGTATTTCAGTATTGAATATACAACACAGTTGCATGTACATTGTACAAATATAACAGAATAATACAAATCTTCCCACGTGTATACTTGTATATTCAACACAGAGTATATCTGACAAAACTTTATGATTGCAATTTTAGTCACACATATGATTATGAACAACACTATACATGTATAGTATATTTCAGTTTGTTCATGCTTTGAAATTTCTTAATTTTTAAAAAAGATGATTCCTTGATTTTTGTTCGCAGATTTATGGTTTCGATTAGTTTTATGTACAACTTTTACGGGCACCAAAACTCATATTTCAAATTATTTCCATGAGTATAAAGCAATGACTATGTATTTAAATAAATAACAGAATTCCTGTTCAGACTTTAGGATTCTTCTAATTTGTCGTTTCCATAATTTTGAAACAAAGCGTACACTCAACTTCTACCTTTTACAGAAACATCTTCATGTGCGTGTACATAATTTTGTAATTAAGGTATGTTATTAGTCCAATCTCATGACTACCTTCCCCATGTTTATTTACACCGATCACATCATCACATCGCTACAGGGTACAAAAGTTCACCTTATCAGACACAAGGGGAAAGGGCTGCACAGTAAGCAAACAATGACACCAACAAAAACATCATGATCAGCTAATCATGTGACACGGCTCTGTATTACTAGTATTTGTTCATGGCATACACAGGTTATTCATAGCTGAGCTATTGTCTGAACCCAAATAACCCTGGCCCCGATGACGCATGAAAACAAGGTGACATTTTTGTTGTCTGCAAAACACAGTCTACGACAAAAGGGCCAAGGACATCACGTCCTTGGACTTAAATTCTTGTTCTCAAAGACTGCGAAAAATGTCACCATCTCTTTCCATGGAATTTTTTTATATAAATTGTAAATTTTCCTATTCATTTCTTAACCGTGTTAGTATTAAACTTTACATACGTGTATAGCATGGCAACATTAAAAAATAACTGCTTTACAAATCAAATCAAATCAGAACATTTCCAAAATACATGTTATAATTTACGTGTTTTCCCCAGATTAGTATTTCGGATAACATTCAACAATATGGACCTAATGATATTGCGTACTGTACTATATTCGTCTATTTTATACTTTCCCTGTTTTTCTGTCAATATACATTTCTGGTTAACATCAACCAAAGTGACAAAATTTCACCAAAATTTTCTAAAGTATCTAATCAGTCAAAATACAATCGATGCAAAGTAGGTAACAACACTTTGGGAAATCAACTACATGTACTATGATAAAAAACAGTCTACTGTATTTTACCATAATTCCTCTCCTAAAATGTCATAAGAGAGAAAAACAGAGATGACAGTGCTGACAAAATCTATTCTGGTCATGTTTTTTTTTTTAAAACCTACTTAACAGTGTTTGGATAGATTTTTGCTAAGCAATTACTCATAAAAAGTAACACAGTACTTTGTCATATCAGGTGAATGTAATCAATCTGTAGTTCAGTCAAACAGAGTTCTTCCTTTCACAGATGAAGCATTGCATTTAATCTCTTCCTATGAAAACAAAGCAATTTGTTACGTATACAACTCTACTGTGACTAAAAGCTTGCCCTTTGTAGTATCAGTGCCTTTGTCATTAAAACCATGTTTTTCCCAACTTGTAGTTTTTTGTGTACAAACAAATACCCCCACCCCCCACCCCCACCCCCATCTCGAGATATCATAAAGAAGGTATATCCCTAGAAGTATATTTCTGGTATTCCCATCAAATTTATGGTACAAGTCATTTGTCAAGATATGGATTTATTAATACTAAAGTACTAGGTTTCTCAAACTTGAACAAAACCACTGTACATTTTATCTCGCAAGTCGTCTAGGTCTATCTTTCTGACAGGAATTCAAGTATGCACAACTGATCACTTCTAGCCTCTTGACAGCACTTGTATAGCATGAAATAATCAAAACATCCACTTGTACAAAGTTGTATCTACACATTAGAGAGTTTTAGGCACACGTCAGACTTACTTACTATGCAATTCATAAGAGAAATACATCTCCAAAACAAGACATTGCCATATCATATTACTTCACACAGGCTTATCACTTTTTTGAATTCCAACTGAGCAATACATTTTGTGGTGACAACCTCCGGGGTAAAATATTTCTAACTTGGAATCCGATTTCATCCGATTACTATTTCATAAGCACTCTCCTGACATCAGCTTTCATACAGTGATTCACTCTAGGTTTAATCCTGCTTTTGTTGCCTGTTTTCAGTAAAAGACTTCCAGTGTGAAGATTTCCAAAATATATTTTTTGGTAACAAATGAACGATAACTCACTCAAATTTATTTTCATATGTGATTATTGAATTGTGAATTCAAATTTAATGTGTACGTAAATTTTTGAAAGATAATTTTTCCTGTCATAGATTTTACGCACTACAGCAGGAATTTACTACAACTTTATGAAAATTTTATCTACACAAATTCATGTATTTTTACAATTTATTCAGGCACTGTAGTAAACATCATCTCAATTCTCCATATGGTGACATCAAATTCTGAGCTTCAGGTACATTGTAGCAGCGTCCTACTTTTTCACAAACTACCAGTATGCCCTCTAAGCTAATTTGACATGCATGCCACTGACGCACACAATTTCTATTGACGCACAAACATTTGGTGTTCCCCTAACTCTTAGTGTACTATGTGGTGACTCATAAAAAATCACGGTTTTTCTCATTTTGACTCAGCAACAACAAAATTTGGCTATCATTTAGAGGGCACACTGTTGAAACAACCCCAGGTTAAGTCAACAAAAACTGATATCTCTATACATGTCTTAAAAATAATTATGTAATCATTTTCACAGCATGTTGATCTCATCGGAGTCATATTTGGCAAACCTGACCTACAGTACCATTTTTAAACTTACATTTTCAATAAGCGATGCTATGGGGGTGAACATGTTTTCTGTAAATTCTATTAAATACCTGGATGTTCTACAGTTGGGAATACCCTTAGGCTATCTTTGGGCAACTTGCCCTACAGACAGTCTTGTTCTATCTATCCATTGCTGTGTCCAGCGACTGTACATTAGAGGACATTCTTCATTATTGGTCACCAATACCCATCCTGGACTGAAACAACACCTAGAGGCTAAAGTACTCTGGCAATTAAGGTCTCAGTTTACTAAGATAGACAAAGACTAAAACTATTGTTAAGGACATGTTGTCAACATGTCTGTAAGTAACAATAGTTTTGTTGACATACATTTTGTACATGTACATTTAACATTTGGATGGGAGTTGATTAACTCTACTACTCACAGTAGTTAGTAGGGTGCCATTTTTGATGACTTCCATGATTTTAGAATACATTTTAGGGACTTCCTCTCTTTTTTTTCTTTTCTTTTTTCTTTGGCAAAAAAATATTCGGAAAACCACAAACTAAAACAGATATACATGTACAACATGACAACTATCACATTCGCAGGAAAGACAAGACAGATACATCACTGAATACCTTTTCTGAGGATGACGCCAAAAAATTTTAACAACTTATTTCCACTGTGGTCCTCACACATAAAATATCACACAAAGTAAAATATTCTATGTTTACAATACATTTATCTTGATCACAGACAGGGTGATTACATGTAGATTTGCACAAGAAGCACAGTATCAACCTATTTGTGTATGCTAGCTACACATCAAACAATAATCGTTTTAGTTCATGCTATCTTAGGAAACTAAGACCTCATATTGCCAGAGTAGTATGTTGTATGTTACCTGGGTATTCTACCATATGTGCAAATACATGTACAAATTACAAATCCATTGCCAATTTCAAAATCTCAGTCGCATCGACATCTGCCAAATACAAGGTCAATTTTATAACACACACATGTATGTAACTTACTTGCACATGTGACTTTGAAGGTAATCTTTATTTATTGGTCATTTACTTTATAATCAATATAATTATACTGAAGTGTGTGGCAGACAGAAACATTCGTTTATTAGTGCCTTGAAGGACACGTCAATACAGGTACCAAATTATGTCAATGAAATTACACAACTTGTAGAACGAGATAATTCAAATTGTTAGGTCTGTCTACATGACATCTTAGATAGCAGAAACCCAGGTTTACAAAATTCCCCTTCAAAACATTATACTCTGTGATTTTATAATATTCTAAATGCCTTCCTACTCTTGCTCTCTCTGACCTTACTGATTGCGCAGTACTACACAAGGAGTGTGTAATTGCTGTTGACAATAAACATCCCCTTAATGCATATTTTGATATTCTCCCATCTGGGTGAAGATAGTCTAGTTCCTATACTGTACAGTATCGTTATGATCCAGACTAGGGTGAAGATATTGTTGCTCCAAAGTTCGACAGAGAAAGAGTTTTGTCCAATCAGATCCATACTAAGTTGTATTAGTGTATTTGTCTTTGTTTTTACTCACATATAATTTAGTATATATTGTTTTTATTTATTCAGTAGTTGTGAACTGTAATCTATGTATCCTTTGACTCGAGGACTAATAAATGAATAATATAATAACAATAATAAATACTGAAAGTTGAAGAAAATGCTAAGTCTTCAGTTTGGGATTAATATTTTCTTCAAGATAAGGGAAAGTACTTGGCAAGTTAAGAATGCTTACCTCTGGTTCTATCTTGACTCTGACTGTATCAATAACCCATTGTTTGGAGACAGCATTGTAGCGGTGTCTCATAGCTACCTCTGTGTCTAGCGAATCAATATGGTACTCAGCCCATGGATCTTTATAACTACCACCCATAATTTTGAAGAACGCTTTCTTCCACTTTTTGGGTATTGGGTCAGTACGTGTGGTGATTCTCACTGGACAGGAGCTTGGTCTGAGTTCGTCGTCATTCCGTGTTGACTGACGAGATCGTGATTCAATCTTCATCGGCAGGCTAACCTTCAGGTTGGGACGAGGGGCTCGCTTATGATATCCTCCCTTGAAGTTATCCAACCCAAACTCCACATTGCTAAACTGGACGGCTTTACGCTGGTTTTCAATACGTTTTCCATCCTGTACATCTTCTTCATTGTTAAAGTTGTCATTATCATCATCAAAACCAAAATCAGTCAGCAAGGGGAGGAGATCAATATCATCAAATTCCTCATCTTCTTCTTCATCAATAGATGGCTGATTATCAACTCTGATATCGGACATATTGATACTTTAATAATAGCAATCGTGGAAACTTGGAGGGCGTAATCTTGACTTTTGAGTTAACAACACCTGAAAAAATAATCAAAACAATAACAAAAATTCAAATTCGAAATATTTTATACAGAATAACAAAAAGTTATATCTATCAAATTTAAATACTTCATTACTAATTTAGTTTTGCTTTTCTGCATACTATTACCACCAACGTTCAGGAGCCTGAGGCTACATTTTTGGACTATATTAATTCACGGGTCAAAAATGGGTCAACTTCAAATAACGATTGTTTACATTTAATTTTTAAATACTATCGGTGAATTCACAATGTCTGCAAAATATGGCGGCGTAGTATTTTCCCTCGCTCACTTCTCATGAGTTAATATGCTCTGGCAGTTCTCTAATCTCGCGTACAAAATTAGCAAATGCGAAATTTTCTCACGGAAAAATTGAATTGCTCGTTGTAAAGCGAGGTCACACATGTATTCAAATTACTCACGCTCACATGAACCGCCGACACACGTATGTCGGTACGTACGCGGCGTTTACAGTTTAATTCATCAAATAACTTCCGCACGTACATTTGCTTCATAATAATATTTGTACATATATGTCGACTTCCCCGTCGATTTTATGCATAAATCGCATGTTTTTGACACGTAAAAATGGAGACATCAAATTATATTATAACGGTATCACTCCATTTATCATTTTATGAAGATTCGTAAACATTCCGCGTGTATCTCAGTATTGTTGGGACGGTGACTGAAACTTCCGCTGAAAACTTGCACATTTTCCCACGACATAAACACTCTTCTAGCTATTGCTATGAGTATAGGGCTACCTCAAGAAGGCAACATCGCATCGACTAAGTTTACTAGATACCACGTGAAGGACTGAAAACGTGTAAAACCAGGCACCCCATTTTCTAAGATGCGAAAAATCCCTGCACTGTTTGCAAGCGATATATATGAACTAAAGCTTACCTGGAATCTACACTCTGCCCACTTCTTCAACTTAGTGAGCACCCAGTTCCTTCAGTGTAAATGAATTCACGTGTAGGAAGCGATGTTCAAACTTAGAAGAAACAGTGGACTCGATATTTCTGTTATTCGTCTAGACGACTCGAACACGTCGCGGGATCAGTCACACTTGGCACAGCTCGCTGCAGTGTTGTGTTCAATGTGTGTTTGAATGACGTATCTTATTTCGTATGCAAATTATGACGTCGCGCACGTACGCCTTCATTTACATACCAAAACAAATATTACAAACTTTTAAGGTTCATTTTCTATCAATGCTACAAAAGACAGAATTGTGATTTATATAGTTGTGCGTTAAATAGCTAAGGTGGGTTTTCATATGTATATACTTAAAAAAATTTAATACATTATTGTTGGCGTACGGTTTTGGGACTAAGTCCCTATGAATCATCTGATTCTAAATCGAGGTAGCGTGGCCGAGTGGTCTAAGGCGCTGGTTTTAGGCACCAGTCATTTCGATGGCGTGGGTTCGAATCCCACCGCTGCCATAACTTTTCTCTTTCTCGCTTAAAATTTCTACACATACAGACTTGTGTGTTTTCATCAGCTTTCAAAGTCAAGGTCATAACAACATTCTATGACGTCATTACAAGCCAATCAACTATAAGAAAGTGAGGGTGTGTCATGACAGGCAGGGAGGGCGACCATTTTAGAGATGATGTCACTCATCGCATATCTGTAAACAAGCTGCACCAAGAATTCTGGGCCAATGAAAGATAAGAACAAAGTGGCGTGTCTGGAGGTGTGTCCGGAAAATGAGTCACATGTCATATTTGGAAACACCCAATGTGTTCATTTTGTTCCCCCTATTTTTAGACCCGTGTAACAAGGGCTCTGACAGGAACTCAGATTTATAAAGCGCCAACAATGTTATATTTGGTCCTTAACGTAGCTTTACAACTACTGTAATTTACTCTACTTTACAACATTGTCACAATGTAAATGAATAAAAAGAGGCGAATATTTCAATCAGAGAGAACACAATAGTTCAATGCAGGATAAAAAACTAAATTCTTTGTGGGGGGGGGGTAGCGCCATTTTAGTTCTCTCAAAGGTTAGGGGAGAACCATTTGATTTCTGGGGGGGGGGTATGGAGGAAGTAGGTATGGGAGCAAATTTTTTTTCCAGTCATAGTGACAGCAATTTTTTTTCCTACTGTCAGTCCTGCATCAATTTTTTTTTTCAAATGGAGTAGCAGTGCAAATTTTTTTTAATTAGTCATTAAGTTTGTAATGCGTTGTTCATACCTATACCACGTCACAATGCTTCACAACTGTACCTCTAAATAACTTGTTCTGTGCAAGTAGAAGAATTAGCAGTTAGTATGAAAGACGTCTGTCTACCAACCATACTTCTGCTACTTAAATCTGTATGTACAAAAGATGACTGGTAAAATATCCCTGAGGAGCTGACTGATCTGGGGAGTGCTGTACTCCTGACCCCTGTGAATTGCTTTCCTTTAAGCCATCATAGTACTATTAGTAGTACCAGGAACCAGAAGAAAATATCTTGCATGTGTAATGTGACACTAGTTTATTGACTCCTGTCTTGTTTTTAAATTGTCTTAATTTACAGAAGTCCGAAATAGTCCCCTTCAGATATTGACTGTGTCATTGAGATATTGCAACAAAAATCCTGAAATATGTTTTCTTGGGTCAGAAAAGGAAAGGAAAACTTTGTGTGCACTTGGGTTTAAAGCAGAGCTATAGTGCATGCTTTAATGATAAGTGCTGGAAAAAAACAGGAATTTATACTTGTATTAAAAACATTTGCGCTGCCTATGGCGCCGCGCCGTCAAAGAATACATGAGAATAAGGTTTCCAAATTTGCTCATTTCTGGTGCATTGTGACAAATTTTTTTTTCACTTCTGTCTGTTATGACAATTTTTTTTCTCAAGCCATTACAGTATCAAATATTTTTTTTCTGGTTCACCTGGAAACAATTTTTTCTCTCTCAAAATCCTCCATACCCCCCCCCAGAAATCAAATGGTTCTCCCCTTACTTTTAATGGATGTTCTGTACTATACAAAAATATCAAATTGAGAAATGGAAAAATGTTATTGTAAATGCATGAAACTAAAATAAAGTTGGCTTTATAAATTATATTCATAGCACTACATACTACTACATACTGATTTGAAATTGAAGCCATTTTCAATTTCGGCCCAGGGGTGGGGCCGGGGTGGGGTGGGGTCTGAGGACTAAGTATAAGAATTTAGTTTTTTATCCTACAATGAACTATTGATTTCACCGTGGCTATCTCAGATCATTTGAGATAGAAGGAAAACAAGTTTGAAATTACTGTATCAATATGAAAATGGTTGATATGTGCAGGAATATTAAAGAGAGTGTTACCCGAAATATTTAATATGGACTTTATGTGGTATCATGACGTCATTAATTTGTTAAAAATTGGCAAAATTTGGAGTTACGTAAGTAAGGTTACACTGAGTGAACTTCTTTTCATTTAAAGTTGGTGCAAAGTGGTTGTAACTCATATTATAAAGTCACTATTAAACACAAGTCTGTGTTCTTCAAGTTATGAACAGTCGGGTGAACACTAAGTCCGTAGCCTTGGGAGACTACTAGTATTAAATTGGACATTTTTCTTCACAAAACTGAAAATGAATGACAAACTCAAAAATCTCCCGAGGGACTAGTGCCTGGGTCTAGGTGTTTCCGGTCGGTCTATTATATCTAGTAAACACATAAAAACGCATTAAAAACGAATATGATATTATTGATTTTTAACGTTTTATTCAAACACCTAAACTGAAAATGAATAATAAACTCAACAAGCCTTCAGTCGAAAATATGATTACAATTTTGGCAGTTTAACACTGAAATGCTTTGTTGGACTTTCAAGGAATGCAAAATTCTGTAGTGTTGGGTGTATTACACGTAGAAGGTTTACGATGAACAATATGAAAGATAACAACAAAAGTTGAAATATGGCCGACATTCGGCTATATTTGATTCATTCACAAAATAAAGTGACATGCATTGTGACAAGTTTGGTTGAATTTTAAATCGGAAATATGAGGGTGAACGCATGTGCGGATGATGTAATCAGTCACCTCCAGGCAGTTCCCGTTGAGGATAAAACCTCCCTAGGAACTAGTCTGGTGCCAGCCTAGGTGTTTCCGTGTAAACGGTGATGAAAAACGATTGTCGGTCTATTGTATCGCCCTCAGGCTATGTCGGTTTTTTATCGTGTAAACACATTAAAGTGCATTAAAATTACTATGATATTATTGATTTTAAGTTATTGAACGGTTTCAGTCAGCAATATTTGACTGACAGATATAACATCGATTGATTATACAATATTGCAAAGTTTAATGAAAGAATAGATTTTTTTCTAACCTGGATCACTAGCCTACAGTCTACATTACATGTATTAACGCTGAACCTATCACTGACCTATCGATAGCATGATTTTATGGTGAAATTTAAGTACTAATATTTACAATATATTTCTTTATTTTGCCACAGACTGGTAAAATTGAAGAATATTGTTTTCATTGTCAGTCCGTGAACGGAGTCATGGGTCCGTTTTGTGTACATATATATATACATGTGTCAGTTTACAATTTCGTCAACGATCGATATCACATAATTCTTTGGGTGACGATTCCGAATAAAAAAATAAAACAATCTAAAACCAAAAGATTTTTTACAAATTTCATTTGGTTTCTCAGTGGTCACAAATTTTCAGACACATTGATGAGTATTTCAAGAAAATTAAAAAAAAAATTGTGTTCCGGCCCAGCTTTCCTCTAGATTGACTGAACTAAAAAGGGGTGCATAGTGTTAATGCTTATGAGATTCACATATAGACAATCATTCGACTGATAAACCATTATAATATTCTGCTATTTTTATTTTCTTCATATTTGAAGACGTAATATGATGTTATTGTCTAGTGCAGGACATATGTAACAAGTGATTGACGACAACATTGCACTGGAAGAATGAGTTATGTCTGCATTGCATTATGGGTTTTACATGTTTTATATAAATTTCAAATTCAATATACATATTTCAATCTAGCGAGGTGGGACAATTCGGTGCAATTCGGTACTTTGCTAGTAATTTCAATTCTTTTTTGTTCAAAACTGAAAATGAAAACTCAGCCTCTACCCCCCCCCTCCGAAATCAAATGGTTTACCCCTACTAGTGCAGTCAGTATAAGATCCTTGACGTTTCGAATGACAATTCTTTGACAAAAAGCATACCCAACGAATACCTCTTTTTAAATATAATATTCGAAGTTTACGTACTTTAATCTGCAAGATTCCCCCCCCCCCCGACATTTCCACTGCTGTGCATGCTCTGGCCGCGGCTTACTTCAAATTCTTCGCATCTCCGCTCATGCATCTCCACCATGGTTCTTCGCTCACTTTTCTAACAGCGCGCCCTCTCAGCTCTTACATGTAAGCTTGTGACTCATTCAGCCTGGGAATGGTCACGTTTTCCTGCGTGTTCACAGCAGACCTCCGGTCAGTACGCCAGTGTCAGTGATGAACGTTTGGGTATAAACGGTCATAAACACATAGAATTGGATACAGAAAACCTTTCCTATATAATTCATCGTCTTTACATAAGTTTGGAAACTGAGTAAGTTAAGAGAACTGTCTTGTAACTTACGTTTTACATAGGCCTAGCCTAGTGTAGCTCATATCAGGATAAATTTATCATTAATTCATCAAGGCCATGAACAAAAACAAAACAAAAAAACACATATAATTATGCAATTTATGTCATTGAAGTTCTAACTATTATCAAGCTGGGGATCGTAGGATAAGGCTTATATGTTGGACGTAGAGGTCCCCGGCCTTAAACCTAATACAACTCAGATGCTAATAGCATACATATTTCCTTGATTTCCATTACATGTAACTTAGAATGGTTGTAAAAATGGGAAAATAAATGCCACATGAGTGAGAGCTCTCATACAATAAAATTGTGGTATATCAGAGATTTCGAAAAGGGTTTATTTTTTGCTCAGCTTCAATTCCTATCTAAGAAAACATTTTTTGCAGTGTTTGTGATCATGACATAATACGACTTTCCGTTTTTTTTTCTTTAAAAAGGCCGATCCCTGTATATAAAGTATGGTATACAGTCATTTCTACATCAAAAGAAATATATCAACAAATTGTCTTGAAAAATAATTGGTGATTCATTAAATAATATATGCAATTGACTTTGCCTTTGCAAAGCTGAATTAGCTTAGATATATTTGAACTGAGTCACCACAGCATCTCAAGTGGGACTTTCCAAATGCAAGTTACCAAAGTTGGCCTTTTCAAAGTGGTTAATAATATGATTTTTACGGCATCGATTATTTTTGCCATATTGTGACGCCAACCTTTTGTTCTTAGACAGGCAACTTTAAGAAAATCCCCCAGCCCATCCCTTGAAATCAAAACCCTTCCCACCATATGCCCATTAAATTCTAGGATAGGTAACGGGAAGGGAACGGGAAAGAAAATGGGAAAGGAAGGGCAAAGAGGAAGTGTTATGACCATCTGTTTACGATTTAAAATAGACCCCCGCTAGTAATGCCCACTTGTCACATCACGATGTCTTTATTTGAAAATATACGTGTAAATTTAAAGACAGGAAGGAATTGTTATCGCAGACTGTTTCCTCGAGCGCGTGTATAGAAATGCATATTTTGGATCCGACGCCCATTTTAGATAAACATTACATTTGTATTTAAAATACCAACTTCATTCACCGTTAAAAAAAGTGAAATGCATATTCCTTCAAAACATCTATCATCTCCTAGTAGGTAGGTGGCGCTATATCACGCAAACGGACAATGCGTACAGTGACTTCCGAGCATGCGGTCATCGCCAAGGCAGTCCTATTTATCAGGAGGTATGATAGTTATATCAGTAAATTTGATGACTGAGATTTTCACCATACACTCGTGATGTGTGTATTGAAAATACTTAAAACATTTATTCAAAAGATAACTATATATTTCTGACACCTTGAAAATTGCACAAAGTGGTTTCTCCCTCAGCTACACAGTGGAAATAAAGACCTATTTGGACCATTCCATTTTCCGCCTGCCACGTAATAATATTGACCCATGTGTCTGTCACTGTCAACTGGTCCGCAGCTGATGCGATCTAACGTCCAGTGATCGCTTGATGGCTTGTCGCGTATATCAAAACACAATGCCGGTAGACCAGGGGTCTTCGGAAGAGGAACATATCGGAGAGGGTGAACACAGCGTTTCAAAAGACGGAGACATGACCGATGACTGGTACAGTAACGGTAAGTGACAGCCAAGTCCATATGGCCTCATCCCGTTGAAAGGAAAAGGAAATGGTCTATGCGATGGGTGGATAAAAATATACTGTGTGAGGAATGCGACTGCGGATGCGGCTATATGCCAATCTGTGTAGACGGGGTTAAAAACCAAACCGAAACAACTGTAGAAAGGTCATTTGCCCCGATAGCGTAGTAGAGAACATGTCAAAGTGTAATGTTTTGCAGTATATATTCCCCATTGCGGCGTTCACACAGAGAAGAACATCGGTGGGTAAAATGTCAACACCGTCCAAGGTCGATCTAGATCTGCCAGTGCACCACCACACCACAGTACACTGATTTATCACATTTCGGAACATGATACAAAACGATCGTTTTACAGTGATATCAAATATCATAAACGGTTCGTAGAAAAAGAAAACCGTTACACACACTGTAGTAAAATTGACACAAAGGTCAATATTTCCGTTGCAAAAGTGTACATACAATTTGTCAACCTTGAACAATGGCTATTGTTATGGAAATATAATAATTGTAAAATATTCCATAATTATAATATTGTCAATAATATAAGTGGAATTAATCGACATTCCCTATACCATGAATTTCCATGAATAATTTAAACTTTATTGTGATGTATCGCCTGGTGAGGATTAACAACTCACATCATATTTTTCATATTTTTTGTCTAGTTCGTATTACGATCACTACAATCATCTCCAGAGGTAGGGAATGTCGACAAGTTTACAGTGCTGTAAGATCTAGGCTATTCTTTCAGAATGGTTCAGTAATGTTTATATGTTTTCTTTGTTTTTTTTTTAAATGAAAAACTCAGAATTGTTAGTAATAAAGTAATCTTAGTTCCAATAAAAAAAATAACTAGTGTTTAATATTGCAATTATATAAAAAATTATTAATTTGTAAATGACTCATAACATGTGCCATTTTACTCATATTTATTCCCTGATATAAATATTAAATTTGGTATGTATTATTCAGGATCATATTATATATATATATATAATTATCACCCGATGATCCTTCTGGTGAAATGGTCCGTAGTGTAATTCCACAATGTAATATCAGACTCGTCTTCTTTCATTTATATATATATATATATATATATATATATAATATATATATATATATATATATATATATATATATATATATATATATATATATATATATATATATATATATATATATATATATATATATATATATATATATATATAATTACTGTACAATGGAAATCTATGCAAATTTTAAAAGATTTGCCTCCTCTGTTACCATGGTTCCCAAAAGTTCGCAAAACACTGACAAGTGAAGACTGAAACAATAGTAGTTATCAAAATTTAATACAGTTACATATCACGGCCTATAGTAGTAATGTCATTAATTAGCATGTCTGCTCTTGCCTAGCTTAGTCTTGAAGGACTAACATACACTACTATGCTGTTTCAGCTATCCTGCTCTTTTGATTTTTTGATTTTTTTTTTGGTGGGGGGGGGGGGGGAATGAGCAAAAAGTCTAAATTGCATATAGGATAGCTTAAATATAGTAGCATTAGTCCTTCAAGACTACAGGTATAAATGATTGCACCATGGAAAACTACATATATGTTATGTGTATATATACATATATGTGTATATGTTATGTTAACTATACTGAGGGTGTTATACATATGTAGCCTAAAGTCAAGTTATGTGGAGATTTTTGACTTAATTATCTATACTAATTCCCACAAGACTTGACCTGTAGGCAAATATGGCTGCTAGTGTGTGTATAGCCTTGAAATTTCTGAGTTACCCAGATCAATATGTCATCAGAACATAAAGTATATAGAATTATATAATTTGTTCTGTTTACATCATGTATATTATCTTGGGTTGTCTAAGAGATAACTTATCTCCTGGAAACCAGACTTCCATATCATTGAAGTGCTTACTCAGTAAAATTTCAACAGTCCTGTGCAAATTTCTTTCTGTTGGTACTCATTAGCACAAACTATACATAGCCTGAAAGATTCCTTGTTGGGGGTATTCTTTACAATCACAGTTAACAAAATGCAAAATATGAATGATTAACAGAGATGCCAGCAATGAGGAATCATTCACAGTTAGTATGAATACAAACTCTTCCCTAGACTCTGTCACCATCCTCGGGAGCATCGCTATTAGCTGTTTTGTATGTACTGATAACTGGGGATGGGGGTGGGGGGGGTGTCACAATAACACAGAGCATCTAGTAACATGTCAACAAATGATTAGCCCTATGTAGTCAATGAGGGCCCACAGTACAAGGATATTCTAGTACAATTATGCGGTAAATATCTGTACATACAAAACAGCTGCTCTCGAGGACCGGTGAGAGAGTCTTAAACTCTTCCCAAATAAAACATCAGATGTAGAATCATTCCTTCTTAAGAAGTACCTATCTGTATCAGCTGTATAAATACGTCCAATGACCGTGACAGATAACTGGTGTATGATGGATCTATTATATATACATGCATATATACATTGGCTTCAATTTAGTATTGATATCTCTACTTGGGCTGAGGAACACTTAAAATATATATTGTGTAGAAGATTGGTTTGAATCTAAAAATCACTTTAACACCCCCCCCCACCCAAAAAAAATGAAAAAAGAAGATCTTCAGATTCACACCCAATGGCTAGCCTCTAGACTAATGCCTACAAAAATTGAGATAGAGTTTTTATGTCTGTGACTATTATAGTTATTGAGTACAGTAATCCTGTGTGGTAGAGTGAGGTTAAATAGATGCAGTTACATTCAAATTACATACATGTTATTGTAAGATAGTCAGGTTGTGTTAATAGGGAGCCTTAAGCCCTTGCAATGTTCTGTGCCTCAAATATTCACAAATTACAAGGGAGTATTGTTTGTGAGTATTTATACATGGAGGAGGGTTCAGGGCAAGGTGTTGAATAGTGACCATGCATGTGTTGTTGATTGACCTTACGAATCATGCCAGGTTTATTACTGGGGTCTGTTAATCCTTAATTCTATCAGTAATTAAAGGGCCATGTTTCAATCCCAGGTCATTGCATTAGTGCTATCTTAATAATTAGGATTACATTGATCATTCTTTTGTACTGGACTAACTTTATTGTATAGGTCTGCCTAAGAACCATTTTTCATCACTTAGAGATTTTAATCCTAATGACGATGTGAAGTGTGCCTTTTAAACCCACCCTAGCTATAAACTCCATCGCTTGGACAGTTTGGTATATCTTTTGTGTATAGACCAGTACACCACATTCTTATGCTGGTTGTGGCAAATTTCTTCATAGATAGAGGAATACACTTAGCTGACTCATGATTTTGGAAAAAAAGTGATTATTGATAAATATATACATACAGTACTGTTTGTTTTTTTAATTTTCCATCAATTGTTTTCAAAGGAAAACAAAGTAAAGGATTGGGAGAGGACACAGAGGAGGGTAGGGAAGGGGGAGTCATGGGGGAATAGACGATTTTGCATTACACATGTTATTAGTTTGTCAGTAGAGTTAGAGTTTAAGTGACCGTGTGTGGGTGATGGAATAATTAGTGTGTTTTGTTGTTTGGACTTTGCTATATATGTGTCATGAGATGACCTACTTCTGTTAATTATCAGTTTGATCCCATCATTTTAAAAGGTGACAGACCACCATGATGAGTACTGAGTATGTGTACATATCATGTTACTGTGTCTGTTTACCAACCACAATACAGTTAAGTGTGTTATCAAACACAGATGACTCATATATATACATATCAATCATATCAAGTCAAGGGCTACCTGACTTTATTATATTACAAATTATTAAACTGATCATTGACATTTCAGTTTTTCAGACGAAGACCTAAATTATCTCCGTTTGACTGACCCGACAATGATGCAACCTAGTTTCTCATCGAATACTTTGTTACACTCATTGTTTCTGTGAGAAGCTCCCACTGGTCAGAAACAGGATCAAGAATTGTCTGTAAGATAACCATTGCCTGCATAAATAGAGACTGAAGTTGATAATTACAGTAACATGGTCTACTGCACATTGACATCATTTCAACTAGTGTGCGTAATTAATTAACTTAAGTGATCATCAGTTCCGCTAAATAAAATAATATATGCCCCATTTTCTTTCTTCATGAGTACAGTCATACAGAGGAAATAAAATAAATACTTAAAATATGCTGGACCCAAAAATATGCAAATTATACCTCCATGTTTAAAGGCCCAGATAATATTAGGAGTAAAATTTAGGTGTGAAAAACTTTTGTCAGGCAGAGCTAAAAAGTTAATTGAAAACAAAAGAATGATTCTATGTAATTAGAAAATCCTTAAATGTGAACTCAGCTTCACTGATAGATAACATTTATGTGATGATCTGGGATTGGAATATGGCCCTTTAAAGAAACTGTTACTGCTAATACCCTAGACTCCCAGTCTGCTTGCTTTAAATAGTTGGGGTTGTCATTTGACCAATTAGCTGTTATGTAGGTTTTGCATAATTAGGTTCATAACATGTGCCTATAAAGTGACTCACCCATTTTTGATTAGTCTAACTGCTGACTGACAAACCTGTGGACAACTGACATCACAGATTAGGAACATTTTATGAACTTTGTAGATGCTACTGCTTTGACCAAGTTAAATTAATTTGACTATTCAGCAAAAGTAGTGAACTGAGAGTGGGTCCCCCCCCCCCGCCCCCCTTCCCATCCCTATCTCCATGCACTCCCCTCTGCACTCCTGTGGTTTGTATCTTGTAAAATTCTCCAGTCACCTAATGTACAAGGCAGGGCTAATTAGCATTCATATATGTAAATTATGTTATGAGTATTGCTCCCATATGCTAACCACACAGTGCTCATTGCTGGCTCTTACAGATCAGACACTGCAGCAGAAAAAAGACTTATTCCCAGATGTTTAAAACCATAGAAAGTACATCTAAAGTAAAACATATTTTTTCCAGAAATTGTTTTGCAAATTTCCAAGGGAATTATAACAGTCTAACCCAGTGATGATTCCTCACACAAGAGTAATAATCTGTCAAAACATGTTTTTTTTGACCAAAATATTTGAATGAAAAGTACTTGAAATCCTGCTGACCAATGGGATATCGATACAGATACATGTTAGGTTGACCAACAGTAATTTATTTGTACACAAATACAAAAAAAAACCAAAATGATTATGATAATTTCTGATTCAAAATAGTGAGTTGATGAAGTTGACAATTTGTCAGTATTGTTGTGTTAATCAGTGACATATTCTGATACAGTAAACACAACAGCACCACCCTGTATAATGACAGATTAATCCTTGGATATTTGCATAAGTATAGAGAGTGATTACATGCACGTAAAGTCCTCTTGTTAACGACCATTTTGGGTTTTGAACTGTGTGCAGACACCTCTGTTTGTGGAAGGACGGCTATGACAGACATTATTGGTGGTTATACTCATTGCTGATTCCATATAGTTTGATATCAAAAGTGACGACTAAAAACAAGATAGCAGAATTGAATAGTTCAAACTATCAGGTGATGTGATGTTTATTTTTGTATATTTTTTTTTTTCAAATGATTTATTATAGATTTACAGCTGGCTGCTGAGTTGGGAAAGACATTGCTGGAACGAAATCGAGAGTTGGAATCGAGTCTGATACAGGCCCAACATTTGAATGATGAACACACACAACATGTCCAGGTATTGTAAGGTGTAATATTTGTGCATACATACATGTAGTGTCAACAAAATGAATCAAAATATGTGAGAATTTGTCACTCTTTCCAATTTTTTTTTATCAAAAATTTGTATAAAATATTCAAGGTTTAAGTATTTTGAAAGCCTGAACGTTAATGTGTTCATTTGGAAGGTAGTAAGTAAGATTGTCTGAGTTGACCGCATGGTTACATTTATAACATATTGGGATAAATTTGAAATGTAAAATTACCAACTATTGAAATAGCAGCCATTGAAAGTATACAGAGCAGACAAGCAGTTTGGCTTTCTGCCATGAAAATCGGAACACCTGTTGCATATAGTGCAGTGCCTAGTATAGTATTACCAGAGTTTATCCTGTCATAGCAAGTCCTTACTAAAAATGTACATGTGTATTCATGTATGATTATTTTCATTTTGTTTTGTTCCCTGATTCATACATACAGAGACTGTTGTGTTTGTAAGTTTAAACAAAAGAAATGTCTATTTGTCATAAGGTGAAATTAATGGACTGAAACATGTTCTTGAATAAATTATGTAAATTAGATTACAATTAGAATTTTGCACAAGGTGAAATAGTTCCACATATGGTTGATATTTTCAGTCCATTTTGCCATATTTATGTGCAAAATCAGTAGACTTTTAAAAATTTAAATTTAAAAAAAGTTTTACATGATTCAGTTTTCAATATGCTATTTCTAGTTTGTCCTTGCTTATAACAATGATGGCAGCCATGATAACATTTGTCACACCATATGGACCGAACTCAAAAATTTGACTTTTTTTTCAGAATAAAATTTTCATGTGTTCTCACTAGCGGCCCATACTTGATTCTATGTTTCTTATCGTAACACCTTACAATGATGGGTCAGTCGGTCGGTAAAAATAAATACAATTTTTAAAAAAAAAGTGAAAAAAGTAAATGCATGTATACATGTTGGTGGTACTTTCATTTCATAGTCATACTTCAACAGTCTGAAAGACTTACACAATTAAAAGTTAGAAGGAAACTTTGAACCGTTCATTTTATTAAACTTCTCAAATTTTAACAATAATTTTCACTCAGATATTATTACTGTAAGATATACCAATCTTTATGGCCGAGATATGGGTTTTGTGGACTGAGATTGTATGGCAGAAGGGGTCCACAAAATCCATATCTGGGTTGTAAAGGTTTTATCATATACTCCATGTAGTGGCATGGAAACATAATTTTAATCACATAATCACATAAATTGGTACTGAAATATTATTTTATTCATAGAAACGTCAAAATAGTGAAGAAATTAACAAAACCAATCACTGAGCGAATGGATATCGATGAGTGTGCCACTTGCCATATTTTGGGCAAAGTGTGCAAGGGCCGTGATACGGAAAATTATTGCCCATGTTCAACTTCAGTGTGCTTGTTCTCCATTGAATTGCGTTGGAATTGATACTGGGTATATGATAATGTGTTGTACAGCCCTAATTCTCATTCAGATCATAGGATGGTATATACCTTGTTGTATATCTTACATACTAAATTCTAAATTGCCAGTACCGTACACAATTTTTGACCATACAACTTTCCGCGTACGATGAGTGATATACTCTAACTAAAATATGATTTCATTTTCCCACTTTCAGCATTTGGAGAGACAACTCGGTATACTAAGGGAAGCGTCAGAGAGTAAAGCAAGATTATACGAACAGTTGGACTACAACATACAAGAAATGGATAAGACTAATCATAAACTAGTACATGAATCTAAAACAGATAAACAGAAAATACAAAGGTACGTATCTCTTACACTTATCAGTCAAAGTAAATACTATGTGTTGTCGCAGTATCTTGACCCTACCTAATTTGTCTCTGTGTACCCTAAACTTCTGCAGACACTCAAATGTCACCAGAGAATATTGGATGATGAAATTTTTTTTGCAAAAACTTAAATGTGAAATGTAATGATATGAATACTTATACTTTGAATCTAGAGTGTTTGTTGTGCTGTTCTTCATTTTGATACCATGAAGGAAAATGACAGGCCAATAAATGTGCATACATTTTTGTCTCAAACAATATGACTTAATTACTGTCACATATGCACATGTAGTTGACAAAGCTGTTCTCATATTACAGTACTTGTTGGAACCTAGAATTATATCCAAATGATCAAACCCTATCAGCACCCAACAAAATGTTGAAAACTGTATTTGCGTGTGTTATTTACACATGGACATCAAGCCAGTGTATACTGTAAATCATTGATTAATAGACAGGTACTTCAACCTGATCAGAAGGATTGAACTGTTTCCAGCAAATGTTTTATGAACTTTTCAACGGTTTAAAATGATAACAAGGTAGTGAAAAGTCACAGTCACTAAGGCTTTCAAGTTTCATTACAACAGTGTATTTGAAGATACCATAGACAATTGAGAAGGTAGAATGATATACAGAAAGAAACAATATTCAAGCCATCTACACTACGGAGAATATACTGTTTATGGTTCCACTAATCTATAGGACACTAAAATATAGTTACTTTAATTGGAATGGTAAATTTTCTATTTACCTTTGTAAAGTGTCTATATATTACTGTCCTGTTAACTAAGTTTCGAAAAGTATGCTTGTATGTAACCGTATAAACTATTTCAAATGGCCTGATGAATAGGTGATCTATATGTGTAGCAATACAAGATATGTACTTGTAAAGGTTGTCCTAGTATCTGTTTGACCTTTACTGTGTTTGTGTATACTGGAAATAGGACCAGTCAATCTGATCAAATCTGATAGGAGGTGGGGATCAACTTGCTCTAGTTACTCAGGTTTCACATCTACACAGAATACCTCTGTAAGAGTCTTTGTTCTTTGTGCAGTGTTTTTGGTATTAGGTGTTCAAAACGTAGTAATTGGGTTGTGAGTAGTTTGATTTTAATGGACTAAATGAACAAAATGGAGTGGCTCCAGTAACTGATTTACAAGAGGCGCCCTCACACATCATTGCATCAGTCAAAACCTCAGGAGAGAGGAGATCAGTGAGGGTAGTTTCCTTGTTCAAAATGATGTGAATTTGGAGAAAAAGCTTCAAATTAAGTGAAGGTTGGAAAAGTAAAACACGTACCTTGTTTTCTCATGCTGACCCAAAAAGTTTTTATATAGTTTTAGGAAAATATTACAACCTGAAAATCAGAAATCTAAAAATAAAGATACCGGGTACCATAAAAAAATGAAAAAAAATGATGATGTCAGGACCCTCCAGATATCAATAAGATGATTTGTCATTAGAACCCCAATATTTATTTTATTTCACTTTATCAAGGCGATGAATATTTTTCCTCACCGTGTAGAGTTGTGGAGTCTTTATTGTCGAATGGTGAGAGTCTCAGATTAGAAACTCTGAAGTCTTTTGGTAAACTTTGAAACACCCTTGTAGCTCAGTTGATTCGGCTGTATAAATGGGTACCAAATAGGGTAGAGTTAGCTTTGTGATGGATTTTGTCCCATGCACTTACAGGGGGCTGCACTGGATTGTACAGTATGCTCCCATGGTCTGGGAGTTGGGGATATCTTGTTGTCGTATGTGTATGTGTTGCAACAGGGATAAAGCGCTTTGAGCACAGTGTGTGAAAGCACTGCATAAAAACATACATTTAATTTATTATTATTTATTGTATTATATTTTTGTATTTTTATGTTAGATTGACTGAAACAATTGATGCACTGGAGGCAAAAGTTGAGGAACAACAAAACATAATGCAGGAGATGAAGTTGGTGGAGAGAGAACGAGCTCGCGAACGACGAAAGAGTCGAAGCCTACCGAGGGAAATGAATCTTTTTCAGTTACGGCGGTACTATAGTACTAATAACTTAGAAGAGAAAGATTCTAAACAGAACGAGGAAATTATCCAGTTGAAAAGTACCGTAAGATATATCAAGTCACAACTCAGCGCTGAGAGACGAAAAAATGACGAACTGGAAATTGAGATCTCGGTACTCTGTCAGGAGAATGAAACCATGCGAGACCATATTAGGGAGTTGGAGTCGCGGATTGAAGATGCGAGATTAGATGACGAAATAGATGCTGTTTCTCCGCGAGCACATAGTAGTCCAAGTGTTTGCAAACTGTGTCATAAAATGCTGAACAGAAGCGACGACCGAAGCCGAAGCTTTGAAGATTCTGATAATTCTGACGACGAATCGGACATCATTGAATGGGACACGTTTGTCCCAGTTCATCAGAGTCATTCAGAACCACTTCCGGTGAATTCCTCGGAAAAAGACCAAACTGCCGGAATGTCATTGTTTGGAGAGCTTGATGCACAATACCATGACTTAATGGAAAAGTACAATAATCTGCTAACGAATAGTAAAAAAGCAACTCCACCACCACAGGAGGGCGCTGCTGGTGCAAATGGTGATGTACGTAACACAGCAGTACAAACAACACCAATGCAGGAGAAGCGAAGATCTCTTATCCTGGATATTGCAAAACTTAAAGAACAAGAATCGGCAGCGGAAGATAAAAACTTGGGAAGAATGTCTCCTCCAGAATATAAGAAATTATTCAAGGAGATATTTGAAGTCTTACAGAAATCAAAAATAGCAAAGTGAATGATGAAAACCATGGATACATTTTACCGAATAAAAATTTTTGAGTGGCTTTTTCTGAAGTCGACTCATACAAAGGTAGTGACAACACAACTTTTTATGAATTTCTAGATTAATGAAATTGAATTGTGTTACCATGGAAACGTTTCATCCACTTGAAGTATTATAATGAATTTTCTGAAATCTTTCTGTAATAAGGAAAAATTTGATGACAGCAAACGGAAATAGGATATCAGTTTATGTTTGATTGAATGATGTAACCATAGAAACAACTACTCACATGAAATATACAAGTCTAATTATTTTCTGAGGCTTTTTAATAATGATCATGTTTTGACACAAATCTTCACTTTATTGTAAGAATTTATCAAAGTATATTTTGTGTTACATACTTATTTGTAATCATCTTTGCAAAGACTCACTGGGGATAACTTGAAAATTGATCGCAAGTTCAAAAAATGGGAAAAAAGGTCATTTCTTTGAGCAGGAAATCAAATCTACTTTAATTACAAAATAATCAAATTTTAAACTTATCATTTTTTATTTACTGCAATACTGAAATGTGCATTATAGTATTCCGTAACACTATCTATAAAAGTGGTCATATGGATGAGGATTGGGTAGTTATTTTTGGATTTTGGATTTATAAAACAATTTTATCATAGCTTTAATTTCCTACTTAAAAAATTAATGTGAAACAACATATACCAAGTCCTTGTTTGTAACTCGATAAGTTGCAAAAATTACTAAATGTGTAAAATGTTTGTTATTATATGTACAATAACAAACTTTTTACACATTTTTTTTTAGCTTTTAGGAATTTATGGAGTTACAAAACACAGACTTTATCTATGGTGATCCACATTGATTTTTCAAGTATGAAGCCATGATAAAATTGTTTTATAAATTAAAAACCTAAAATATATACCCGATCCTCATCCATATGACCACTTTAAAGAGGATGTTGCTGGGATGGCAACAACTACTAACAACATGTAAATATTTTCCACTTGCTACCCTATTTTAGGAAAATTAATATTCGTAGCACTTGATTTATACTTTTTAAAACTCAAAAATTTATTTCAATATTTACAGCAAATAGGAAAGATTCCTGGAATGGAATAAAAACCAACTCAATTTTTTTCTTCAGATTTTCGATGAAATTGTAATTTGACCTGCATGAATTTTCTTTTTTTTTTAAATTATGTGTTTAACTCATTTTTGATAATTTTGAACCTCATTATCAACGCAAACTGATGAAATAACTAAAACTCCAAACTTAGAACTCACACTTTAACTCTGCAATTATGATATGAATTATTAATTATGATAAATAGCTATATGGTAGATATAAGTAGTAACTTTGAATTTTAATATAATAACAGTTGATTTATTAATTCATATATAATGCTTGATGCAGATATATTCATATGAATAATTTAAATGCTTTTGTGCAATAGCTCAAGTTAAGTCTAGTGTGTATCCTCTGATAAAAGACAAAATGTTGTTCACAATCAAAATAACGTTAACAGAATTTTCTTGTGAGCCAATGCATAGTAAGAGATAGGGGAACATTAAATCATTTAGTGGGTGACTGATAACTAAGGTCTGTTAGAGTGCACATTGCTACACAACAGATTTGATAGAATCTTATCAGAAAATGCTTTTAATTGTTGTCACTGTAAACAGCCGTATAGAAGGGCTGGTCGGCAGTTGACAGAAGTGCTGGATGGCAGTCGATATTCATGAGCGTGGCTTTTCTTAATATGCAAATCAACAGAAAGTATATTTATATTAAGTTCAAATGTGTGATTGACATAAATGATGAGATATGTTAGAAAGAAGTGTGAGGATTATTTTCGGTGTCACGGTTGGCACTGACCAGTACTTACCGACATGAGGAGAACTCTGAATGAATTTATCCTTCTCCTTTTCGTATTCTTGTCATAATCCTTTCTGTAACTTGACTCAGCCACTACCAGGTTGAAAGATTATATAAACTTATTTTTATCGAAATATTTTTGGAAGGGGTCACAAATACATCAAAATTTTGATAACAGTTGACAAACGGGGACATCCTCCATGGTCTCAATCTAAAATAAAGTGGAGATTTACAAAAAAAAACTTTCAGAATTACAAAAATTTGTTCACAAATAATTTTGGCAGGAAAATACATATTTTAGAATAGTTACATGCAACTAACCATTGTATTGTAGCTCTTACTTTCCAGTTGGAAAGACTTGGCACATAATGTTTTTTGAGTTGTAGGATTCATTATTACAGAAACCCTGCAGGTTTTAGATTCAAGGATCCTTTATGCACATACACACTACATGGTAGAAAGCAAAAAGAAATATTCTTAGCTTCCATATATTCACTTTCCACTCCTATAACACATTTTTGACCTCACCAGTGGCATTAAATTAAAGATCAAATCATTTTAATATGGAGAAGGAAAGTAAATAAATGACCTCAATTATAGTTATTACAATGATGACAGATTGTATAGGAAAAATACTGAAACATATGGTACATTCTTGTAATTTTAAAAAGCATAATGGTGTCGTATGTAAATTACCAATATGCATATAGTCTTGTCCATATATGGAATATTGTTATGATTTACACCTACACTGTTTAGAGACCACCTTGGCATCCACACTAATACATACAGTGCTGAGACTACCATTATCACAAAAATTTAAAGTCAAATTGAATTTATCAGCAAAGTTCAGGTGATATTGTTTACTTTAGTACCAAAATGGATGCATTTGTTCTAAAAAAAAAATGTGGGACCTTTGATTGTCTTTTTCAAAGTCAAGTGACAGCAAAGGTCATTGATAGCCATGATGTAGATCTTATTTGACATGCTTGTTTTTTTAAAGGAGAAGTAAATATTTACAATCTGATATCATCTTACATCTACAACTCCTATCTTTGACCTTTGACCTTTATCTTTGACCTGGGTCATCCATAGATTCCATCAATATTCACACATGTTCATGTATGAACATGTTAAAGTGTAATGTGTGCATAAAACAGAGACGTAATTATAATGTTACAGCATAGTCACTAATTGTGAAATGTATCTTTTCATTTACACTTTTTTTTTTTTTTTACAATTTCTGCAAAGCCAAATGTCATTCATGAATATTTTATTTGATTGGCTTCTTTTTTTCATCCGTATATGATTTACAGTATAGACAGACACTCCTGAAAAAATTGCGGGAAAATGAATTTATAGTCACAAAGGTCACTTTTGGTATTAGAACATTTCCATACATACTTTGTATGGTAGCTGAGTAAGCACTAACCAATCAAATGTTATCGGTGGTGTAAATGTCAGTGCAAACTACAGACACGACATATGAGGTGATAATTGTGTAAATGTTTAAAAATTACAGACACAACACGCGAGATGATGTTTAAAAATTACAGACATGATGTGAGGTGACAATTGTGTAAATGTCAGCACAATCTACAGACACGACATGTGAGGTGATAATTGTGTAAATGTCTACAAACTACAGACATGACACATGAAGCGATAATTGTGTAAATGTTTGCAAACAAACTACTGACACGACACATGATTTAGTGGTTCTATAAATGTCTGTGCAAATTACAGACATGACAGGCGAGGTGATAGTTATATAAAAGGCATGTACAAACTAAGGATTTTGAGTGTGTGATAGTTAAAAAGCAATAATTAAGAATAGCTGTATCCTTGTCATGTATATACATATCAGAAGAATCCCTTATTGTGAAATATCATTCTATCTGTGGTACATATATGTACATCAATTTCAAACTGCGTTATTCGTATGTCATCGAAATATGATTATTTGTGATATGTTATTTGTTGTTGTGTACATGTAATTTGTGTTTTTAAACTGCTGGAGAACAATCAGTACCACCACTGAAACAGATGTTAAATTTATCTATAAGTAGTGCTTTGTGCATAGCTCCTCTGACACCATAATTTGTATTACAAATTACAATGAAATAACACAGTGTGTGTGCTTATAGAATTGCTTGACCTGTATTCATCAATTTCTGGTCACAAACTCACAAATTTCACAAACTTTCAAATTTACAGTTTTGTGCAAATCAATTGGTTTATGTTTTTGAGTAACATTTATTGTTCAGATGGTGCTTTTTGTATTGTTTTTTAAGAAAAAAAGATAACTTAATTAATTTGTATTTATTATATCAGGAACTAAGATGGGGATCAGACACACCGGAATCAATTGAACTATATTTAAAGAGACTTATCAAAAATTCTTTCACAATGAAATTATTTGGATTTCCAAATTTGACTTAGATCATATGAATGTTCCACCGGCAAACAATTTTAGAGAGAAAAAAATATTTTCAACAAGTATTTGAGTGTCATGAAAATGAAATCTCCAAGAACACAGTATTTTATAGTCTGCAAGATACAATGGTCGGCCAAGGCACTCAACAATGTGTTGGCCAATGTGTGAGGGTGCCCAACCCATATATCTTGCTGCTGTGTGAGGGCGCCCTGACATAAAATGTACCATACTGACTTACGTTTTAACGGTATTTTTGTGCAAATTAAATACTTACAGGGTTGAAAGACTGAACTTATCTCTTGTGTGAGTCTAAGATTTTAAGTTTTTTATGCATTTTTGAAAACAAAAGTAGAAATATTAGAGGAAAAGTTACTGGTTTTTAACTGACATGTATCGCTCAAATTCATGCGACATGTTTTTAAGTAAATGAATTTGACATGGAATACTTATCTGCATAAAATTCAATGGTATATTGGCCATAGCCAAGAGATTCATCGTTGGCTCTCTACATGAGATCTCTGGACTTCAATGGCCCCAAGTTCCCGCCAAAACTATATGTCGTTGGAACAGTTTTGTCAGTTTTTGACACAATTGGCTCTTTTTGGATAGAAATCATAAATATGGTCATTAATTATGAATTGGTCTCAAATTTTTGCATAAAAGGTGTAAAAATTATCAAATTTTTTTTAAAAAGTGGAAATATTTTCACATAACTGTTGGTAATGAAGGAGTTTATTTGTAATTTTGTGAAGCATGTTGTTGTGTAATAAGTGCCTGTGACTCCTGAATTTTTAATGAAGACAAGCGGAAGAAATTTGTAATGTAAATATATTTATGCATGCCCTAGTTCTGTGTCTATGTATACGCATTGCCTTCAGAATAGACATATCTAATTTGCATGATTCCCAGATAATATTCATTTTCAAGTTACATATATTTCCCTTGCCATGGAAAATTTGTAAGAAGTCAATAAAATTGCTGTCAGCATGAGTTAAATCAGTTTGTCTCTTTGTATGTGTTACACCCTTGAAACTTCTAATATTAATGTAGTTACAGATACAATAAAATGATAAGACATTTCATAATTAAACGGACCACTCTTCTGGGTATAAATATACTTTTTGTACAATTGCAGCCACTTTATTTGGTTTGCTCCTTCTGAGGCCTGTCTTTGCATAATAACTTCAATCACAATAATCTTTGTTTAGAAGTTCTGTTGTTGCTATGCCCATGGTTGTGGTTACTAGGGATTTTATGACAATTTATTTGATTAGGATTGCTGGCTGAAAGATTTGGAATGTGAACAAGAAGTCGATTTATACCAAACAGATAAATTTCATAATGACAATTTCTGGTGTAACCAAGCTGCACAATCATTTTCAAAAGAAGTGTCACACAAAGCTGGGCACCCCAGATAAGGCAACATGCCGACTATAACCTGCGTAAAATAACTATTAAAATCATAAAAAAATGTCACAGTATTGAAAAGTAAGAAAGATTAGTATATAAACTAAGCAATAATGTAATTTACTGTTGTCAGGAAATACTAGTAATGGAGAAAATCCCACTCTAGGAAATAAAAACAAAGTCTGCTGCGGAATAGCGCCCCTAGCGACCATATTAGACAATCTTTTGTTTTTCCAATAATTGGCATATGGTGCTGTCTGTGTCATTCACCATGCATTGAACTGCAGATAAGCTTATCACAAAATAACCATGGCATATTTAGGTAGAATAGAGAGATATCAAGTATCCTTATAGTAATATAAAGTGGTTGCTTTTTTTGAAGAGTCGTAACATTGTGAAGTGAGGTAGGGGTTTGGAAGGTGTTTTATATTTTTTCAATAATGATACATTATCGTCAAATATCATACCATGAAAAAAATCATTACATGTAAAGAGTTTGCAACAGATTAGTAAGTGTATTAATAAGTGTTTTTAAAAATACTTTTATGTGTTATCCTCGGTGATTTTTTATCCTTGTATTTTAATATGTACTTGTATAAATTTTTACCCAAATAAAATCATATCAATCATATCATAACAGACATGTAGGGTGTGTATTATGTATGAATCTGTATAAATAATCACTCATGCATACATACACATATACACATACACACAGGCCAATCTGAAGTAAGGTTTTAAAATATCCAATTTTATTTGGTAAAAAAAAGTTGAAAGTTCCATTATAAAAGACAAAGACACAGCTAAAAATCTTGTAAGTCATTCATAGTTTATCACATTCCCTTAAAAAGAAAAGTACAGCAAATATTTCTCCTGTCAATTAGATTGCTATTACTCTAAATCAGAAATTGGTAAGAATTAAATTCAGTGTATTATTGGTTTTAGTACATGAAAGTGAAACAGCCCTTTTTAGGAGTGAATGTAAATTATCTGTACAGACAAGTTTAACAGCTAGCTGTGTGATAGGTCCTTCTGCTTATGAAATGTAATGGGGTAGGAATGTCCAATGAGTGGTCAAAATATTTCTAGAGATTAACAAAGTGTATAAAATTAAACTTTTCAATGTTGATGTTATTTGAAACTTTATTGAATCAAAATTGAGAATAGAATCCGACACCCCAATAGGCCAAGATGGCGTATCTTACATGTTGGCGAATTTTGTCTCATATACTTGCTGCAGGCGAGTATGAAACACAAATACCATGATGCGTGTGAGATATTCCATTTTAGACCAGGGGTGTCATTATTTTTCTTATGTTCTCTTTATTCTGGCAAAAAGTAACATATAATTCACTCATTGGTTCAGTGTGTGAAATCAAATCGACTCCCCACACTTCTTGTACCAAAAACACTCAGACAGCAGGGACACGACAACTGCATTTCTTTTTCCAACCAAATTCTTTGATGTCCTTCAAGGCCTGGTTTACATCATATAACAATACACAGTAGTGTTTCTGATGTACTACCAAGTATATAGATAGCATGCAATATTGGACAATGGCCTTATTTATGAAAGGAGTGGCTGATGGGTGAGGGCGCTTCGATATGGCACATCTTGTAGATTTACCAGTTGGCTCTCTATCCTGTGTCTTCATTTTCCTGTACATGTTGTGTTGTGTTACATTTCTGATGATACAGTATGCAATTAATAACTGAATGGAAGGTGAAATAACTGTAAATATACAATTCTGCAGTTATGTACCTTATACACTAGACTATAGTGAGACACTCCACACCCCTTATTAGCCTCAATAAGTCTCCCCTCCCCTCCCCTCCCCCTCCACTCATGCCTTCTACTGACCCAGCTGACATTCAAATTTTGAGTCAGTTTTCAAATTTATTTTGTGAGTGGTGACTTGATGGCAAATCAGTAATTTCTGAAAAATATGCAAAGAAGTAAATGGTGTCGTGAATAGCACAAACACTGACATTTGCATAAAATCTGCATAAACTAAAAAGACTGAAATAAGCTTAAAAGGAATAAAAGTGACTGAAATAAACTTAAAAACACATTTGCATAAAATCTGCATAAACTAAAAAGACTGAAATAAACTTCAAAGGAATAAAAGTGACTGAAATAAACTGAAAGTTGTAAATATGCTTTTCAAGTTCCAATGAAAATTCAATGTGAAAAATCCCATGAGTTTGAAGAAAAGTGAAAAGTGTCTACATTTCTATCATTTATCTACAAATCATGCAGATAGACATGTCACACAGAATGTACATTGTAACATGTAACACAGTGACACTCTATATGAAATATACACAATTCAAAATAAGTAATTAAAGATGAACACAGGAATACATTTCATATTTGTGGTCCTACATGTTAATTTCTTATATAATACTCTTCTCATCAAAATATCACATTCTGAATGACAAGGTTTGAGTTGTCACTCGTGAACAAAGGCAATATTTTAGACTTTGTTCCTGAAATATATTAAGTATAAATTTACCTTACTTATCACTCAGTTGTCAGTACAATTTTTAATATTGCCAATGAAAAATCAAACCTCTGAGCTGCCTTGGTTTAGTCAGTGATTTACTTTCACAAAATATCTGGATGGCATAACTTGTTCTTGTCATTGTCGTCACCACAGCTGTTGTCGAGATCGTCATTGTCACCGCATTTTTGAGTTGGTCATCATAATTAGTATACGACAACAGAGATGTAAATAAATGAAATGTTGACTGCTAATATACAGTTACTGAAATTTAGCCTTTACCACAGCAGTATTTGAAGGTCTGTATTATCACTTATAGTAAATATACTTTGTACAATATATACTTTTTTTCTTATAATCCACTGTGCATGAGTAAATATTGGCTACTGTGCCTTTTACATTCTCAGCGTGTCTGATAGCTTGTGCATGTGATACAAAACAATTCAATTCTAAGCAGCAAGATTTTCCATTCCCCATATTTGTTTTCTGTTACCTCATTTTCCTCTAATTTTGAAAACAAACAGAAATTTATCATGACTAAAATATCAGAAGTATATGGACTTGCAGTTTCAGCCTTTTGTACTGTTCAGACATGACACACACACACACACACACACACACACACACACACACACACACACACACACAGACAGACACACATATCATTCCTTTACCTTCCTGTTGTCTGTCTGTCTGTCTGCCTGTCTATCTGTCTGACACACAGGCACAATAACAGATACTGTCAAACACATGCATCACATACTTATGTATAGGCAAACAAATAGGCAGATGGACAGACAGACAGACACACACACACACATAATTATGATGTACTTGTTGAAATGTGAAGTTCTTCAAGTGTAAGTCGTCCATGGTGTTGGAAAGTTCTGTATCTGGCCAAGTCTTTACGTGTTACCATGCCAACAACCTAAACAGAGAAAGGTAACTGTATTATAAAGAATTTATACAAAGTTCGAATAAAATAATACAATCACCACCTTGATAGATAGTTGTTCATTTTCCATTTGTCCATATGTTTTGGTGAGAAACAGACAAGTATTTGTTTTGATGATGACCTATTACTGCAGGGTAACCCTTTTACGTCTAATAGTACCCTTTTATATTTTAGGTAAACTACTTTGAGCTGGCTTGGAATATGACAGTTTTAATAAAATGAACACCACTTTAACTTGATTCAAAGTTTGGTAATTTTCTTGAAATGTACACTACTTTGAACTGATGATAATTGATCTTACCTGATTATGATCATCCACCACTACAAGATGACGTAAACCAAGCCCACGAAATAAACGGAAAATCCTTGGCAGTGAGGCATTCTGTAAAAGATGACATTGAAATAAACATTAATACAGCAATCTCATCTCCAGTATTCTAATAATCCATTTGCCAAATAATAATATATTCTAACAGTCACTGAGTAATAATAATCTTATTAATCAATAATTAAATACTTCTAAAGTTGTACATTTACAAAGATTACAGAATTCATGAGGTCAAAGGTTATATGAATATTGTCATGGTGATGAATTACATGATTATATTTACCTGTGACACTGTGTATGGATTGGGGTTCATAAATGGTCTCAAATCAATGTGATACTTTCTGTAGTCCTTGTTGATTTTGATGTCTTCAATACTTGGATAACGTGGATACTCGTCTCGGAAGTCTTTCAGTTTTATTCTCTGTCGTAGTCCTGTCAGTCCAACCGTCTCTTTAAACACCTGTCAAATATACATAAACATGTTCTATTACAATCTTGTCTATAGGCAAGATATTAGGTGAAGGTGAAATTCATGAATTTTTATAATATGACAACCCCATGACGTGCGAGCGAAGTGCTTGCAGTGTTCTCTGCAGCAGTACTTTCTCAAGTGTAGTAAGTGAAAGTGCAGCAGAAAACACAGCAGGCATGAGTGCAAATACCTCTTGAGAATTAACTCACAATGCTACTCACATGGCACAGGGTTCTGTTATTATTTTACATGTGTTTATCCGAAACAAAATAATTCTGTAAAAATGACAATGCGATCACACGCTTTCATGTAAAAGGAACAATTGCATCCTCATTTGCATATAATTTGCATGCAGGTATGTAATAATGTTTTTGGTATTAAACTGCAGTGAAAATGTCACTAGTATTGCATGCACTGGTACAAGTAATCTCTGGTACATGTGTAATAATAGAAATGATTCAATTTCATATATTATGTTACACACAGTCTTCCCCACACATATATAAACTATAGAATAATATAGAATAGAGCCTCCAAATTCAACTGCATACATTAGTAGTCGTCCATGATGGCAGGGATGTAAATAAGGGCTGGTAGCTGGCAAAAACAAGTGGCTAATCTGGATTGTTTTGTCAACTGTTTTTTCATTCTTTATTTCAACCAGTATGTTTCCATAATTATGGGCCTCGTTCATAGATATTACCCACTTTTTCACATCTCACCAACTACTTTTAAAATTAACTGCATCTCTGTGAAGGTGTAGACACAAGCCAAGTATATATGCTGTGTTAGTTTACACCAGAGAGTGGTTTACAAAAGAAAACAGATAACATACACTGAAGTTTTAAAATAACAAAACAATATTTCAAAGCTGCCATTTTTGTAGCAACCATCATTACTGTCTCTGCACAAAATTCAAAATTTCAATCTTGTGAATGTAGTCAACTGAATTATATGGTATTAGCAATCAATGATCAGCAGTCCTTGGTATTAGTCACTCGCTCAACTTGAATGTGAATTGTGAACAAAAGAATATAAACTTACTTCTTTTTTTAACAGTACAATGAGTTGAGATCTTAAAACCAGACCACGGAAAGTACCACAGCTTGTATCAGTCTGTATAAAAACACAAAAATAACACAAATACAGCAATTCCATTGTGTCCAACTTTATTTATAGTATTCATACAAAGCATAAAATAACAGTTTCAATTGCTTTAATTATAAGCCTAGTATATGTAGTTGCCATTAAGGTAATAAATTCGTCAGTAATACTACCAGTTAGTGAAAAAGCCCATTGGTCGCTCTGAATTATAGGGTGAGTGAAAAGAATGGAGCGATGCTACTTTGAAATTCCCATAATGCATCATCCAAAATGGCAGGTTTGATAGTTTTCTCTAGTGTGATCACATAACTAGCATAAGCATTATATTACTTGCAAGCAAATTTTCTTTTTTCTGGCTTCATCAAAGAGTTCATTACTTTATCTTGGTGATAAAGTTAGGATCTGATAACTGATGTTACGTAGTTGCTGCCCTCTTGTCCCCCTGATCCTGGATACAAAGTTATGACACTTACCTGTTCATTTGGATCAACCACAGGAAATCCGTTGTAGTTAGTACTTGGACAGGACAATATGTCTACAATTCTACCAACATTTTCTATGCTATCCAAGGCTATAACAGGTTGGTTCATAACATCACTGACAAAAGGAAGGCAAACAAACAAACACAATGTTGAAATATCAGAAGAGTCACTGAGCAGTTGAATTTGAAACAATCAACCGATATACGGTTCACATTTCAACATTCAAGTTACCACAAGATTGGCCAAAACACTAGGTTGCTACTACCTGAAACAATTGCAAAATATTATATTTATAAATTGAGGTTTGTAACGAGAGACACAGCTCTAAATAGATACTCACTGTGCTGATATCTTGTGTCCCATAGATGGTGGTTCCCAGCCTAGTAGTGGTACACTTTGTAAATGTATATGAATATCATACAGACCCTGTCAACAAGAAAATTAATATTCACTTTATTATTATGGATAAATTTGATACATAATCCAGTTATGAAATTATTCACTTTGGTTAATAAACTTGACAAATATTATCCAAAATATGATTGTTTCGAAAAACAAAATGAAGTACTTCACAATGGAAGCACAATATTTTTTTATTTTAGACACACTGACCAGAATTTAATTATTCTAGGATTTAGTAGGATGCATATTAAATATTATGGCACAAATATTATTTTGAAAAATGCTTAGAGTATGGACAATTTAAAATAGCCATTTCAGGAAATAAAGGCATTTTCATGAACTTTTTAGGTTTTTGAGAGTCATTTCATAATTTTACATCATCTACATTACGTATGGTTCCACAGAAACACCAAATTGAATTCATGCCTCATTTGGTGATTTTTTGCTGTGGGCCACATTACCTCACGGGAGTTGGCAGACATGTATATGCAATAGGTGAACAATGAATATTCATGACTCCTACATGCTTCTTATCGTGAGTGATAATCCTGTGTATAATCCTGTGTGCTTCTCCAAAACTTTAAGTTTATGAAAATGTCTTTATTTTCTGGAGTTGCATTCCCTTTTAATATTTTATAAAACCATGTCTCCCCTGACTTGTATCATCAATTTTTTTTTCAAAATCGGAAAAAAATTACAATTGGTTGTGTTTGGAAACTGTGTAATACACCAATGAGGGTAGTGGTTATGTAGCCTAGATTCTATGCTTATCGTTGATTTGGGCTATTACCCACAACTCACAGCCTAGAATTTTGCAAGAAAGTTAACACACACTAATTGGCTTTCAATTCTTGCCACTGTGTCAGATTATGTTAGTAGCCATCACAATGTGATTAGAATCAATGAGAGAGGAGTTGTGCAATGTAAACATAATTACTATATTCAATGGTATAATCATAAAAACCAATCACAGAGATAGATTTCATAATGGACTTCCATGTATCTAAGTTACTTTAAGAGAAGCTGAGCCACAATGTGTTGTGTGAGATCAAGCAAAATTCTAGGCTGAGTTGTAGGTAATAGCCCAAATCAACGACATGTATAGAATCTGTGGGTAATAGCCAAAATCGACGACATGTATAGAATCTGTGGGTAATAGCCCAAATGAATGACAACACGGATAGAATATGTGGGTGACAGCCCCAATCGACAACAAGCATAGAATCTGGGTTTAATACTGGTTAGGGGAAATGAGCTCTACATACTAGAAATGGCCACAGAGGGAGCTATCACAATGTCATGAACCATACCTTATTGAAGTAATCACCAACCCACTTAGATATCATAAGGACCAGCATTAGAGGCAAACCATAGGTGACATCACCAGTGGCTTCAATCAAGATCACTGTCAAACTGATTGTCATCCTCACTATACCACCTAGAATTGACAAAGAACAAATGATAAATTTACAAAAAGTATTTTGAAGTAACTTATGAGAATTATTTCTTGATTTTATGCAGAATATATTAAATACATCACACAAAATTAAAACTGTCACACTACTTTGAGAGATTGTAAAGTTTGTTCTTGATACAGCATTTATTTTCTCTTTTACACCGAGAGAGATGATATATAACAAAAAGATCACAAAAATAGTGAATAATTTATCGATGTGATCATTGAAGGTACATAAACATTACAGTTTCTGAATGCTTACATGGATAGTTTTAGTATTGAACTTTGAGTTCACTTACCTAGCTGAGCAGCTGCACCAATTAAAGCGTATTTACCAGGGTCTGAAAATTCCTGCAATGAGAACAAGACACCAACAATTTTAATTTACTTTCAAATCACAGTCATTTCTATTCAGTAATGAATAAAACTACATTGTACAATAACCACAAGTCTCTCTGATTTGTATGCTCAGATGTTCCTTATTTCATAACTTCCTCTATCAGCAATATTTCTTGACATTTTCAACATAAACACAGCCTATTAATGATAATGACAACAACATCTTTGAAAAATCTGTAACTAAAGTACAATTACTTGTTTGAAGGAAAAACATTTACGCATTTATCAAAGAATGAATAACTTTTTTTAAAATATTGACCACAGATTTACACAAAAGAAAATTCTTCAAAATTGAGTCTTCAAATGTATTCAAAGAATCTGGATTTGAAAGGAATCACTTACCCCCGGAATAAACTGATGCACAAATATCCCAACTAGTCTACCCCAGGCAGCACCTGTCAATAAACTGGGAATAAACAAACCACTGGGAACACTCAGTCCGTATGTCCAGCAGGCAAGACAGAAATAAACCACAAAGAATAGTCCTACCGTCAATGGTCTGTATGTACCTGGTAGGAGAAGAAAAAACAAACAGATTTGTAAGTTTTCTTGTAACACTTCTTTATAATTAGCATTAGAAGTTGTGGAGAAATTTGTTATTCTGTTTTCTGTGCATGTAGTTCTTGCTTCTAGCACCAAGCAAGAATATGAAGTAACATGTGATCTGAGGTCACCTGAGTACGCCCTCTGTGCTGGGTGACTATAATATTCCAGTTTTACTTTTAGAATCTGACAAATAATCTGAAAGTGAGTACTAACGGGAATGATATAGTCAAATATTCCTTTGTGATGTTGCTAAATTGAGAAAACTTGTAATATTTCTAAGAAATTAAGACTAATGCCAATCGATGTCAAATAAGGAAAATCATAGTAGGAGTTGGTTAGCCAACTCATAGATTGTTTGTTTCTCGGACCTTTCATTTTGGTTTTGGTACTGTGGGTATTGGTACTTGGAAAAGAGGAAATTTGATACATTTAGCACAAATTTATCTATATCGTGACTGTTTAAAAGGAGGTAAATGTCAAATGAGCGATTCCAGTAATTTTTTATATCATAGATTCTTTGCTATATGCTTTATTTTTACCCACTTCTCTGTCACTCTATTTTTTTTTTCTGATTGCATTTTTTTTTCAGATGACAGACATAGGCTGAAGGTTTCCTATGTCACCTTTTATCATAAAACACATGTAGCAGCAAATGTTAACTTACCTAGGGGGTCATGAAATAAACTTTTTAAGGCAGCTTCAGGGGTATTAAAGGTAAGAGTTGCGGTTGCACTGTATTCACCATCACCACAGAAAAACTACAGAAGAGAACAAAACACAAATTTTTTTATGAATAGTGGTGACGTGTCAGTTTACATGTAGAAGTGAGAGACTCATGTATAGATTGGACATGAATGTGTAATGACTTGTATTTAGAATAACAAAATGTTTATACAATTTCTAATTCATTGCCATTTATTGAGCAACAAATACTGGATTTGGTTGATGTTGTTTCACATTGTTATTATTTTTCACATTGAAAAATAGTGAAGTTGTTTTCAAAATCCAAAATAAATCCCTGTTTCTCATCCATATGGCCACTTCAAATAAGCAGAAAGGCTGCGATTTGGTGAAAATCACTATTCTGGGTCCCCTAGGCGTACTGCAATGCAGCTATGATAAAAAAATCTGACTGTTGCTTTGTTTTAAGACCAACTGAATTAAATAATTATATTCATGGTGAGTGATTCTCACTGTGACCCTTCACCTTAAACTCACCTGTAATGGTTCTGGACTAGAATTATGACTAATTGAGTGGCAGTCATCTATGAAATAGATCAACAAGAAACAGACAGTGGTTGTAACCAGGGCAACCAACATGGCCTCCATTACACAAGACCATCGTAAATATACGTATCTACAGAAATAAAATAGAAAAACCACATGTTGCAACCATAAAATGAGCTAAAAATTTGAAATAATCTGTTGGTCATCAAATGGAACACATTGCAAAAGGGGTAGTACAATGCTCTGTATCAAGTTAAGGATGATAAAATGTCGAAGGTCATGATATAGGGTCAAAGGTCAATTTCATGTTTTTCTTTTGGAGGAATATATCCTATGCAACCTTCGTCTTTATTTCACACTCAAACATGACAAACTGAATACTTTTGCCATCCACTGTGATAGTGTACTTGAAAAAAATTCAAACTCTGATAGGGTACATTTTTCACAATCAACTCAGTAGAGATGGCAACATGCATAATATTGACATCACTTTTATATCTTTGTTTAAGACACGATTGAAACTACTGCTATGCCCTCTAGTGGCAGCAAGTAAACATGACTAGAGGTTCTAGTCAAAAGCTAAATTTATAAACTGCTTTCATATTTGCAGTTGCATGAAATTGGATAAAAATAGTGAGATAGGATTCTTACTATGCAACCATGACTGTCACAACCTTACTTACTTTAGTCTAAAAACACTGAGTTTATAATTAACACCATTGAAGAGTGCTCCAAGAAGACCTCCAAGTATACCCATTAATAGAAATATAGGGATTTCGTAACCATAGTACGCCTGGCCCTGTAATCAGTAAACATTCAATTAGTGAATATATTGTATTGAAAACATCATATCTGTCAGCTTTCTACCTATTTTTTTCAAAGACTACCAGCGTTCTCCCTACTATAGAGAAAGCACAGTACTGCAAGCGGCCTAAGTAAGTACCAACCTTGTCGACATTCAAGTCTTTCAGTTTAGTGATGAGTTCACATAAAGTGTGTGTGATTGTGATTAAAATTGAAGACATGCATTATTATGCAAATCACCTGTATTGATATGCAAATCATTATGCAAATTAATGTTATTGATGTGCAAATCATTATGCAAATTAATGTTATTGATGTGCAAATCATTATGCAAATCACTGTTATTGATGTGCAAATCACTATGCAAATTGTGCTTTATATTAAATATTGTCAATAATTTGAAAATACTTACCTCAAATTTCCCAAATGTAACAAGCCCAGGATTGGAAAGTTTCCACGGTTCACCAGAATAATAACTTAATACAACATTTAATGTAAATGTAGATACCATAGAGGCAAAGAACTGGAAAGGAAAGGTCAAAGGTCAATTAGTGATCTTTTTTGCCAGCAATCAATTTTAGGTATCATGTAGAAATCAAAAAAATATAAAGGTTAAGAATTCAATAATGGGTTTCCATAGTACAGTGTAATGTTATCTTATCTTATCAGTGAAGCCATAAGGATCACAATCATTCTTTTATTCTGGAGAAATGTCTTTTTTACAGCTCTGCTAGACAACTGTTTTCTCACTGATGTTGTCTCCTTATCTCACAAGTTGTACCTCACTGGGCTTTTAAAATAAACACTTCATACTAAAAATCAAGATTCAAGTCAATACAGCCAAAGAATTAAATCTAAATGCTATGAGAGTCCATTGTGACATTCAGATTAGGGGATCTGATGTGATCATAACGAATGATCATGATGCTAATTGCTTTAGAAATAGATTCCTAAATTAGCAACCCATTGGCAGGGAGGGACCTTTTGAATCAATTTGATCTAAGGTTAAACGGCTAAAGGTTAATGAGTTGGCTTCTCGTCCGCCATGAGACAAGAGAGATACACAGTATCTACCCAGTTTACATGTTAGCTCAGCTGTCGATGTCATAGCATTATGCCAAGAATTCAGTTGATGTTGGTTTGACTCTGACATGTGTCAGCTGATCAGCGCACTCTCACAAGAATTCAGGTGATGTGGGTTTGACTTTTACACGTCAGTTTTCTTTCCTCAATGTTCACCACAGTATTGTTCATGGAAACCCCTGTATTAAAAATGGAACTGGCCAGATTTGAAAGTCTGGACTAAACTATACATACATGGTAGGGGTGTCAGGTACTTACAATCCTCCATGTTAATGATTGATTCCAGAAACTAGCACCTTCTTCTAAACTAAACAGTACACCCCCTACTGGTGCACCAAATGCTGCCGACACACCAGCTGCAGCACCTCCTGACACAAAGTCTCTTTTTTCTGTGTCAGTACGGAAATCTTCAAACACCTAGGAGAGAGAGAAGAGCAAATTAACAAAACAGTTTACACCTTTAGTTTTTGCATAGATATGCAAACACTAGCTATTTTGACACAGAGCAGTGACACCATAGTCTTTATATTAAACTACACTTAAAGGTGGTTGAATAGGTCATTTTTGATCACAACTCTTTATTATGTAAAAAAAAATGTTGAAACTTGGAAACCTGTGGACACCTGGCGAAAGCTAATTGTAAATTTTGGTGCAATATGATTCGGAAGTTAAAACCATTAACGTTGAAACTTGTTTTCAAAAAAAGATGTTAACTCATATTTTCACTGTATACATGTGAATAATGACATCATAATTTACATAAAGAATGACATTATAAACTTATCATAGACATTGAATTCTGATAATTCACAACTGGAGCTCATTTCCTGTCATGCCTGGAGAAATGTTTGACAAGGCTTCCATGCAAATAAAATGTTCAGTACCGCTACCTTGGAAACAAACATGCACATTAAATGATTTGTGATGTAATACTAAGCTTTTGAGGCAGGCAAATTAAAATACATTATGTTACCATGGAGACAGGCAAATCAATATACACCATGTTAATATGGAGGCAGGCTAAGAGATGTTACCATGGGAACCAGGCTACTTACCCGTAAATCTGCTTTAAATGTAGTAGCTTTCCCCTGAGAGACTCCTGCAGCTATGACAGAACCTGAATGAATCATTGGTCCTTCCTGTAAATCAACAATAACACTTTTATGATCATGATTTCATTCTGATCAAAACTCAACTTATTAAGCTGACTCAATAGTCTTATTTACATACTGGCATCCTATAGAGGTGCTACATCCTTAGGTAGCTAGGACTGTTTCGTGTTTAAACGTAGGACATTAAATGCTTAAAAAAAATTCACACATGCTCACACACAGGAGATGTTCAGGACATTTTCAGGACACAGCATACAGATGTTCTTCAGTCATGACAAGTTTCAGCCTCCTATAAGGGTCCTTACACCAGGACATGTTTCATACTACCTATAGTGGTCCTTACACCAGGACATGTTTCATACTACCTATAGTGGTATTTACAAAGACACCAGACTGCCCCCTAACTCTTTCATGTATATGAGGTAGGAGTTTGATAGATTGTCATGACCATGTACACAAAATGAGTCAATAACAAACAGGTTGCAGGACCTATATACTTTATTTCAGTCATTCAAATATCATTAATAATGATTAAACTAAAATCAACGTCAAAAACCCCAAATTGTAACTTTTGAGTGATAATAAGAATTACCCAATATTTTTTTTTTCTGTTCAATAATGGACTGTAACTTACCTTGCCTATACAAAGACCTCCAGCCACAGACAAAGTGACACCAACTACTTTGGTAATTAAAGTTTTGATACGCACAACATAGGGTACCTTCACACCATTTAAATAACACTTGATTTGAGGTATACCACTGCCTGCAGCTACTGGCTGTATATGGTGAAAAGAAAGCAAGAAATTATTACTACAGAAATACAACATCTTTGAACACTTGATTATTTTGTTTACCACTGTGAAAAGCTCGGCAACATGATAAGAAGGAACAAGACAAAATTCCTACAAAAAGACTCCAAGAGAACCAGTTTGGTCTCTCGATGTGAGGTACACCAATGCCTACAGCTACCAGCTGTACATGGTGAAGCAATTAAAGAAATTATTACTATAATTGTGGATTTTGTAGTCTGTAAGGTATGCTGTGATGGGGCACCCTCACACATCACTGTATCGGCAAACCAATCTCGGTTGAGAGGAGACCATCGAGAGCAGAACAACATGACGTACCTTTACAGTCTAGGAATGATGATGAACAAAGAAAGACAATTCTAATTTACAGCGAACTGTGTGATGGTGAATTATTGTTTAATTCACATCTTAGTGTATTCATAGACCCTACGTTTAGGGTCTATGGTGACAAAGAGATACTTACAGCAATGTATGCCACAAGAATAGCTGCTACCATCACAAAACCAACATTAAACGCATTCCATATCATTAATGGTAGCTCCATACAATCGTTTCCTCTACAGTGTTTTGTAACTGGGAACACATAAGTTAAGGTAAATAATTTACAAGAAACATTCAACAACTCTACTGCTCCTCCCTAATCATCAATGAGAATCAAGGATTCACCACAAAATTAAAATTTTAGTCTAAAAAATTGTCATCTAGTAGAACTATTGAAAAATTATCATATGTAATCCTTGAGGCTTCATGATAGCACTAAAACAAGAATCTGGGATTGAATCATGGGCCTTTAAAATAAATCACAGAATCACTTCTTACGGAGTCATTGCTACCAAATTACACAATACAACACAATATATCCTTGTCACCCCTAAAATAGGTTTGGCAATGCTTCGTGCATCAAAACAAGTCTCTTGTCGCTTTTTTGAACAGCGCCCTCAATGTTGACAATAAACTAGTTTCAATGAAGTTGTGCGTTTTTTCTGTCATGTGCTTGATTACCACGATTGAATAGTATATTTTACTGTCAGAAGTATAACGAAAAGGATACATCTTCTTATTACGGAATATTTAACCTTTGCAAGTTCATCTATACATATATTAATAAGACACGCTATAAGACCAGTGCATACACCAATTAGTAACATCACCAACCAACGCTTTAAATGCATACATTGCACTTTCTGTGAAGAGAGAAACAAACAAAGAACAGTCAGTAAAAGTTCATAATTACATACATGTAGCATTACAGAAACCAGTCAGTCAGTCTTGGCACTTGATTTATATACCCATCATTGTTGTTATCTTTGCACAACAAACTGTCGCTTGGTTGTTGCTATAGATGTGGCCATGGTTGCTAGGCATATTTGAATTTATTTTTGAATGTTCATTCACTTGACTACCCCTCACTATAGGTATCTTAGTAAAGGCACTGGTTGATCCAATCACTTTGTCTTGAACTAAATCATGACTAGATACCTAAAATAACATCCACAACAAATACCATGGTGAATGGCCTAGATGATTTACACTAAAACATTCGATTGTAATCAGTAATGTGTAAGTAAGACTTCACAGTAACAATCATAAAGGTAGTCTTGTAGTAAGACCTTAGATCTATGCTTTGATTGGTTGCCTACTAAAGTTGAAAGGTCATGATATTGATAGTACCTTGTTGGGGCTAGCACCCCCAGTGGTGACCTTCAGTTACATTTAAAGTAATCAGCATAGCCCAAGGTGAAGACTTACGCAACTAGACAAGTCATGAAATTGAACTCACCCTTGAACTTTTCAGTTTTTCTTCTTGTGAGAATAAAGAATTTTCGACATGGTCATAATCTAAACTCTGGAAGGAGAACCATAATAGATTAAATCAAATTAAAGACATCATTATGCTAAAAAATATTTATTATTCGTAAGAAACTAGCCAAATCTTTGCTTTTTCCTGTATTCTAATTTTGAAGAGCTGCAATTTAAAATGATCAGATCTTCTGCAAGACTCGGTACCGTTAACAACATTTTATCTTATGCTAAAGGTCAAGATAGAATGGGGTGGGGGGTGGGGGGTTAACTTATTTTCGTGCACACCTATACTATAGTAATGCATGTGTAACACATGGGGCAGAATTTGTTGTGTTGATCAGGAAATTAAATGATTTTTATTTTTATGACACACCTAGGTGGTCAAATTATATTTCAGGTGATGAGAATTGACATATTTTATATAATGGGGGTGAGGGGGGGGGGGTTGGGGGTTGGTTGGTAGTTTTGAACAGAATTCTACATACAAATCACAATCACAGAGGTGAATACTGACCAAATTTTACCTCATATTGAGTTGACAAAACTTTCATACTTCCTACATCTTCCCTGTCACTTCCAGTCACCTGTAACAATAAATATTACTGCATTAAGGTCAGTGTACCATCATATTAACATTGCACAACTTATTTCTCGACAACTGCATATGCATGTATGTGTACCATACAAAGTAATACAGCTCTGTCATTACATTTTTTTGTAATGAAGATGACATTGAACTTGAACTACATAATGTATTGACACTTAACAAAATCAACATGCACACAAATGCCACCAGAAAGCTATCAACGAACAGAATGCACCAGGTAACTGGTGTGATATACAGTTAAACAGTTTTTAGACAGACAATTGATTCAGGTTTTTTTCCCAATATTAATTTGAACGTTGACTGAACTTACATAAAATAACAACAATCTTCAGTGCATATAAATACAAGCACACCAGCAATTCAACTATTCACTCTGATCTTTGCAATGTCCAAACAAAGTACATGTATTAGTTTCCATATATTATGGTTTTCTCCTGAGTGTTGTTAGAGGAGGACTATTGTAATGCCTATGGGGTTTACCTGGATGTGTTCACATTACTAAATTGTAATACCTATGGGGTTTACCTAGATGTGTTCACATTACTAAATTGTAATACCTATGGGGGTTGCCTGGCTGTGTTCACATTACTAAATTGTAATACCTATGGGGTTTACCTGGATGTGTTCACATTACTAAATTGTAATACCTATGGGGTTTACCTGGATGTGTTCACATTACTAAATTGTAATACCTATGGGGTTTACCTAGATGTGTTCACATTACTAAATTGTAATACCTATGAGGTTTACCTGGATGTGTTCACATTACTAAATTGTAATACCTATGGGGTTTACCTGGATGTGTTCACATTTCTAAATTGTAATACCTATGGGGTTTACCTAGATGTGTTCACATTACTAAATTGTAATACCTATGAGGTTTACCTGGATGTGTTCACATACTAAATTGTAATACCTATGGGGTTTACCTGGATGTGTTCACATTACTAAATTGTAATACCTATGGGGTTTATCCGGATGCGTTCACATTACTAAATTGTAATACCTATGAGGTTTATCTGGATGTGTTCACATTACTAAATTGTAATATCTATGGGGTTTACCTGGATGTGTTCACATTACTAAATTGTAATATCTATGGGGTTTACCTGGATGTGTTCACATTACTAAATTGTAATATCTATGGGGTTTACCTGGATGTGTTCACATCACTAAATTGTAATACCTATGGGGTTTACCTAGATGTGTTCACATTACTAAATTGTAATATCTATGGGGTTTACCTGGATGTGTTCACATACTAAATTGTAATACCTATGAGGTTTACCTGGATGTGTTCACATACTAAATTGTAATACCTATGGGGTTTACCTAGATGTGTTCACATACTAAATTGTAATATCTATGGGGTTTACCTGGATGTGTTCACATACTAAATTGTAATACCTATGGGGTTTACCTAGATGTGTTCACATTACTAAATTGTAATACCTATGGGGTTTACCTGGATGTGTTCACATACTAAATTGTAATACCTATGGGGTTTACCTAGATGTGTTCACATTACTAAATTGTAATACCTATGGGGTTTACCTGGATGTGTTCACATTACTAAATTGTATTACATGACAACAGGAAGTGAAACACAGCACATATTTCAACAGAATTCCCATTACCAAAGATCTTTCAGTCTACACTCCATTCAGTATCAACTTTTTTCATCATTTCTATCCCAGTACTGGCAGTACAAATCCTTATCACAAAGTCACAGTTCTGCCTATGCCAAATGGTACTATCCAGGACTCAAAACTGGCAACCACAACTAAGAGGTCATTTTGACCCCTTATTCAAACAACTCTGGTCACTTCAACCCTCCACCCTGGTCATTTTGACCCCCTACTAAAGCCGTCCTTGAAACTTATCAGTTGCCAACAGCAACCACTCAACTTACTTGTAACTTAGAAATAAAACATCGTTACATAAGTCACACATGTAAAGGTTTGCTAAAGCTTTAACCATTGTGTGCTCAACATCAGAGTTTCGATACCATTGTGTCTGATTGTAGCCTTTTGAATGTGTGTGACTGTTTTGTTGTAAACTAAAGTGAATAATATTAAGTAACCAAGTTTTATGGCCACACATGCATATTGTAAACAAAGTACAATTATATTTTTGTTGAGCAAAAAAATGAGGGCATACCCATCATCTAAACACATATTGAGTATTGACACACACAGACAGACTGACACACACGGTGATACAAACACTATACATGTATTAGTACTACTTGTACAAAAGACACTGTAATGTCTATCAATAGTAAGTAATTACGCCCACTACTTTCACCACTTCATTTCACGTGACCAATTGTCTGTCTTCACAAACCTTGGCTCCCTCCCACGACATTGCACGTTCAAATCTTGGGCCAAATTCACCAGCCAGCCGTCTTGATCGTGCATCTTCACTACTTGAAGTTTCGCCATCTGTATGGGGATAGTTTACGGAGTATGCGTGCTGAAATGCAATAAACAAGACATCATTAGTAGCGTTATTTTGATCCGATGCGACGCGCGATGGTCCGGCTTTTCAGACATGTTTTGGCAAATTTTTGTTCACGTAGTTTAGGAAACACGAAATGAGTTCATCATGGCAATGCACACCACGACTAATTTGTATACAGTAACTTACATCTACATCTGAATACTGGTTGTGATTGTACCGACGATCGTAATTAAGCGGTGTTCTTTCGGAATATAATACGTCTTCGTCTGCATTCAGTGTCGCCATTTTGACCGCACTGTATTATCACGTGATGAATTACAGACCCTTTAGCTTTCTAATGAAATAACATTTCCTTTGGAGACCTTTCATCACTACTTGGCCATCTCAAAATGAAGCAAATTTTAAGCCATGGAAATTATAAATTTTGATTACAAAGTTTCCTCAAGAAGTAAAGTAACAACGAAACTCGCGGTTTACATTGGGTTTGGTATACAAATTGTTTGAATATTTTTCCACTTACTTAGAGGATACTATTTCCGTTTTAACCTCCTTCATTTCGGGTCAGCCAGATCGGTCACACACGTGTATTCGTAGTTTGTGCCGCTTTGATTTCTTTAAAATGACGTCTCTCTGTAGGTGTATGAACTTCACACTTCGCCGTGCAAGACATGCAAACAGGTAATGTGTATATAGATAAATGTATCTATTGATCTCTAACCATGTACTTGTCAGTTTGCGTAAGCTGAAGGTCCCTCTCATTAAAGTCATCAATATGCGATCGCTTTCCCTTTCCAACTGCATCATTAGAAGCAGAACAGTCTGTGACGAAATAATGACACTGTAAGCAATCGAGTGAGTGTGTTACTATGAAAATAGACAATGAAGAAGTGTGTGGTGGTGGTGGTGGGGGGGGGGGGGTCCTAAAGTCCTGAATATTAATTTGTAACTTGTATTAGGTTTTTTTTAAGTGAAGAGTTTGACACACGAGTGTATGTTTTTTTAGTATTGCTTTATTATCCCTCATGGAGAAATTTGTCATGCAGCAACTCAGAAAAGATAAGTATACACAGTAAAATACAAAACAAAGTTAAGGAAAAATATGAAGAAATTGAAAACTCAGTAAAAGCGTACATGAAAATAGACACACACATCCATTACTTCATACAAAAATGTACCTTGGTTAAATATTTTGATGGCAGAAGGGTCATAACTGAGTCGAGCACAACATGTTTTTAAGCTTAATGTTTTACATCTGCGAACCCGGGAGAAACACCTCAAAATACTTAACTAACACATTGGAAGAGTCATTGGTAATTTTTGTAGCCTGATCAAATGTTCAATTTCCATACAATGATTTCATGCATTTACCTTCAGTACCACCTACTCATGTATTTAAGTACAGGTGTTGAGAACAGTCTGTTTACTGTTAAGATTTTGAAACAGTCAACCCTCCAAACCAAGTCGACTCTAATTTATTATATACCAAATTTTTCAGTTATTACAGGCATGTTACAGCAATACACAGAGTTCAACGCTGTTACAGCAGTGAAGTACTGCCATCACCAGTAGCTGATGGTGAAGTGAAAGAGTATCCCGCCAAGATTCAAAGTTTAGTTGATGACATCTCCAGACTTACACTATCAGAAATTTCAGATCTTAATCAACTATTAAAGGTAAGAAGTGTGGAATTATCAGCATGTCAATCTTATAAGAAACAAATTTTTGATGTTTTGGGTCAAATTTTTTTTTGGAAAAGTACTTGAAGGCTTTCTTGTGAGTCAATACTGTACATAGTAAGGGACAGGGGAACACCAAATTTTGGTGCAAGAAATAACCGAGTGATCAGTGGTGCATCATGGTTGCTGAGAGGACACACTGGTGATAGTACAGTGTCCTTTGCATGGAATAGATTTGTGGATATGGTTTGTTGTCACCGAAAACTGCCAAAGTGTAGTCACTAAGTTTCGCTGCTGGTGATATTGTTGTATAAAAGGGGGTCTTTTTGCAAGGTTCTGTCTGATTGGTTAGAAAAATGATGCAAAAAGTGCAAAAAATCTCGTCTCTGTAATGACATGATCACTTTTTACAAAGTAAAGTTATGTATGTATTCCTATCAGTTTAACTCTTCTGAAGGCTTCACATTAAACACTATAAAGTTACACAGAGTAAAAAATATGAGTATGTAATGTCCTGTTATGGTTTTGTATTTATAGGTTACGTTAAAAATTCAAGATGCTCCAATGATGGTAGCAGGTGCCATGCCAGCAGCAGGAGCCCCAACAGCAGAGGTAATGTCATTCATAGATCTATCAGTTGTAGATGCATGCCATGATTTCATAAATAATTCAAATTTTAGCAATTCATAGGAAAGCATTGTGATTTATGTGTGCAAAGTAGATATGATTTACAAAAAAATTAGTTTTTCTTCTTCACCTCACCTAGATAGAACTGAAGACGAAAAGTTAACTATTCTGTGTCTCTCTGTGTGTGTTTTTTATAGGCCGAAGAAGAAGATGAAGACGCTGCACCAAAATCTGTAAAGACACATTTTGCAGTTAAACTTACCAAATTTGATGCAGCTACCAAAGTAAAACTAATAAAGGAAATTAAAAGTTTAACAACTGGTATGAACCTGGTACAGGTAAGCAATAAGATAGTGATATTATTACTAAACAAGTTACTTTCCAAACATTTTTGTGTATGCAACTTTAAAGGGACACAGTCTGTAACTTATAGGATTTAGTGGTGGGGGTATTTGTTTTTACACAAATCACTACAAATGGAGCAAAACAAGACTAAATCAAAAGAGTGACCAGAGCAAATTAAATTGTCACAATATCAGAGCATTTCAAAGAAATTATTTCCATACTAACAATTATTACATATGTACCAGAGATTACTTGCACCAGTACATGCACATACAAGTGGTATTTGCACTGCAGTGCAATGGCAGAAGACATTAATGCATACCTGCATGCAAATGATATGCAATGATATAGCATGATTGTTCATTGTACACGAAAGTGTGTGATCACACAGTATGACTTTTATGGAAACTTGCTGTTTCAGATAAAACATATGTAATAATAACCCTGAAGAAGAACCCCCATGCCACTTGAGTACCAGTGTGGGCCTCAGGGGTATTTGCATTTGAGGTTGCGGTGTTTTCTGCTGCACTTTCACTCACTTTGCGCATGAAAGTACGGGCGCAGAGAACACCTCAAGCACTCATGCAAACACCCCGAGTTTGCTACACTTGCACTTGTATGTCACAGGGTTCTGTTGTAGTCAATATGATTACCCAGAATAGAAAAGAGATTCAGAAATGAATAACGTAACTATATAATCATAATATTTGTTTATTTCCAAACAGGCTAAGAAATTTGTCGAATCAGCGCCACAAGTTGTGAGAGGAGATATAAGTAAAGATGAAGCAGAAGAAATTAAACAAAAAATAGAAGCTGCTGGAGGAACTGTTGTTATAGAATAATAGTTTTAGTACTTTTATTTATTGTTTACAAATGCCAAGAAGTTTAAGGTGCACCTGTTATGTCATTTCACTGCTCTGCAAGCGTCAACTTCCACTCCATTTTCTTCAAAGGACTTGCTACCTCAGTTACCAGGAGAGACACCGGGTTGTTTTCCAAATTGGTTCTTAGCATTAGTTTTCAATATTTGAATATTTTGTATACAAAATATATCCCATAATTTTCATATTGGATTTCTTGGGTTTGATTGTCAACAAAAAAGATAATTTGGTAGCAAGACTAAAGAACATTGGACTCAATTGAAAGGTTGTGTATATTTGGCACAGAAGAAAAAGAGAAGTAGCATTAGGGTTAGGGATGGTAGTGTACCCACCATGACAAAACTGAAAACAATTCAGGGTGCAACATATGTACCTTAGCTTGTTTTTTAACCAAAATAAAATCATGGGGACAAATACATGTAACGTTAGGGTTAGGGATTTTTGAGTGCCTGCCATGGCAAGATTGAATGACATTGGGTCCAATACATATGCAGTGTACCCTTGCCTTTTTTTAACCCAGGCAAAATATAGGAGACATTTGAGTTAGGGCTGTTTTACATGCCACATCGATAGAATGATTGTTGAAGGCTTTACTCCATGCAAAATTGTTTTCAAAGTTGCCAAGTGCTGGCCCTTCAGGTTTGCTACCAACATTTGTCATTGTTTTGATGCAATCAGTGAAACCAGAGTTATAATAAGGCCGTGGGTCTTGCTTTCATATTGCAGATTCTTCTACAAAATACCAATGCAGAGTTTCTTTCTTGACGCTTCTAAAACTTATTCCAAGAAGTTGACTATGATGAAAATAGGATTTATGAAATTGGAGGGAATTTAGTAGACAGCATGGAGATGTTTAACGAATACTGTCAATAAAGGCTTAAAGCTGCACTAGCTGCAACTGGAATGTTATTTTAAAAAACTGTTTTGTGAGATATAAGACTTACTCATAATATTGTCCACCCTGAATAGTATTGAATCACCTGTTGGTAAACAATTTGTGCAACTGTACTCGTATGGTACGATAAATCCAATCAAATTTATTTTTGGGTCAACACCTTAAATTCAGCGCCCCAATGCAATTTTAATTTCAACCTATTACTGTACTACTTATGGATAAAATCAATTCCTAATTGACATGTACAGTGTCTAATTATTGGTATTTGAATTTTTCAGGGAATATATTGTTGGTTGAAAAAAATTACGCCCAGTTACAGCTAGTACCATTATATGATTGTATAAACACTCTAGAAACAAGGAACTGTAAAGATGTTATATTGTTACCAGAGAACATGGCTGACAGATGCACCATTTTGATACTTAGTAAAAATTCAGTCGAACTTTGTGTGTTTTGAAGTATTGTGGAATATATACAAATCTATGGTGCTTAGGGAACAAAAAATTATGTTGAGAATTGTACTTCTTCTGTAAATAATATCTTTGTAGTGTGAAAATTCTTGATAGTTGTAAAATAGTGCAAAAACCTGTGTGCTGGTAGTTGGATGGTGTTACTTGCTAGTATTTCTCGAATGAATGTGAATATTTTATCCATGCATCATTTGTCACAAATCAAATGACATCACAATATGCTAATGACTACACAATATGCAAATGACTGGTATGATTGATGAGACGGTTGTTGAAGTGACATTCATAGTAAACACAAATTACTAGAATTGCTGGAATCATAATACATGTATATATATGACCAGACCATTCTTTCAAAACTCATAATTGAGAAGAAAATTTAGTCTCCCTCTGTAATTAACCAAGACACTCAAAAACTATGCTATCGTCTGCTGCCGAAAGTTTGAACAAAATTTAAGAAAACTGAATTTTGTTATGTGGGGATATAAATTTAGAATCACTTGGATGTGACAGTGTATTTTTGTACATTCCAATACTCAATATTTGAGTTGCTAAACTGTTAGAGAGGTAAGCGGGTACAATGTATTAAAACATTCTAGTGTTTGTTTGTCTGTGTATGTAGAAGGGTTTCTACACGAGCAGAACTGTCTGATTATCCATGGCACTTTGCATGTATCTATCAAGAAGAAATCGCTGTCATTAAAGACAGAAAGAAAACAGAAAGATTCAGAGAGATTGCAGTGTCATACTAAGGGATTGTAAAAGTTGCATGGTGTGCTCCAGAGAAATAACCAAAAGAGCGAAGGTGTAAGATTACCTACCCCTATATTCCTGTGTTGGTGTAATCCATTTGGCAGAAAACAATAGGAATAAACCAAAATTGAGAATCGATGGGGAAGTACCAGGTTTCCTGACACTATTGTGCATCACCCCATAGTAGATGGAAGATTTTTTAGATAGATTAGCTGAGATACTAAATGATATGTTTGTGTTGTTTTACCAAAGATTATGAAAAGTAATATTTGATTTTTGCCTGTTTTATATGATTGGGCAAAATGACAAGTTTCATATATCTACCTTCAAATAATAAAGGCTGGAACTGATCTTGAAGTATTTGCTCTTGTAAATTGCTTTCTTTTCAAATTAAATAGTGGATTATTATAGAACGGTTTCGATGTATTTGTTTGTATGTATTGGATGTATGTATGTATGTATGTATGTATGTATGTATGTGTGTGTGTATGTATGTATGTATGTATGAATGTATGTGTGTATGTATGTATGTGTGTGTGTGTATGCATGTATGTATGTGTGTGTATGGGTGTACATGTGTGTGTATGTATTGGCCATTAAAAGTTTCAACATGAAGCAGTCTAAAAATAAATGCAATCCAATTTGTCTGGTACATGAGCACAATGACACATTCTAGAAATGAAATCTAATTGGCTATTGCTGTGTTGTAGTCAAGCGTTAATAGCAGTCCACACTCTGACTGATAGTGATGCTCTACTTATAATTTGAAGTAGAGAGCGCCACCAACGGTCTGAGTATAGTATGATAATAGTCTAGACTCAAAATCTCAACCCCCCCCCCCCCCTCCACACACATTTTTTCACAACTGTTTTTTTAAAGTTCTATATTCTATACAAACACACACATCCCTGATTCCATCAAGTTGTTGTGGATTGTTTGATGAATAGTATAGTATTTATTTGTCTTAAGGCCACCGGCCAATATGACACAATACATAATGCAATTTTAACAATATAGAAATATGAACAGGATAAACAAAAAAAAGAAAGTAAACGTTCTATACACTCATTGAAACAATTTTACAGAAAATATTCTTTTCTCAAGTTAATGGCTTTAAACACAAATTTACCGAGATTTCGAAAAACTGTTTGTGACTCTGACCTCATTAATGTACAAAATTTATCTTCTGTAGGAAAAATATAGTAATACTGAGGTAAAAGATATCTCAAGTTCTGATACAGTGGACATACAAATATGACATGGTATTCATCCTCTATACCCTGTGTACAAATTTCACAGATTCTGTTATCAATGTCAACACCAGTGTAAATACCCTCTTGAACTCTTAAACCGAGACATGAACATCTCAATCTGGCTAACGCATGTCTATACTTTAAATCTGTAATCTCCATCAAGTATTTCTCTGGCTCCAGCATACTTTTGAAATTACGATATGTTTTGAGTCTGTCTTTTGTGCATATTTCACTATACCATTCCTGTTTGTAAACATCAGTTACACGTTGTTTGAATTCCGAAATGAACGATGCCATGTCCCCTACACCTTGATGAAGCCAAACTATGCCAAAGCCATATGAGCAAAGGACATGTTTGATCTCTGTGGCCCATGATGAGTGACCATTTTCGTCATTTTTAAACATGAGCTTGTATGCATGCGCGGCTAGTCTGTCATCTGAGAGCCCAGTAAGGCGTAACCAATACTTAATGCATTTTGTAATTGAGTTAATAAACAAGGGATATCTTCCACATTCCCCAAGTACAGCTTCATTTGGAGTACTTTGGGTAACGCCTAAAAAATGTTTACAAAATTTTAAGTGTACCCTTTCTGTTATAACATATTGCTTATATCCCCAAATCTCAGTTCCGTACAATAATATTGGTGCAATAAGAGAATCAAACAGTTTAAAATAAACATCACGTTTGACGGTACCAACTTTTCGTTCGAACTTAAAAATTGAATACATTGCTTTCCGTGCCTGAGCGGCTAAATTACCTACAGCTTTTGTCCATGTGTTCCTACATGACAACAATAAACCAAGATATTTGTATGATGTTACAACATCAATGACCTTTCCATTCATTTTCCAAGTTTCACTCCTTGCATTATGACCCCCTTTGCGGAATACTACAACCTTTGTTTTGTCCGTGTTTATCTGGAGTTTCCACTTGTTACAAAATTCAGCAAGTACGTGAATCAATCTTTGCAAACCAATGACAGAGTCTGCGAAGAGTATAATGTCGTCTGCATAAAGTAAGATAAATAAATCATACATTTCCTGTGTTAATTGTATACCCCTAACACCAACAGTTTTAATCATGCGATACAATTCATCAATGAAAAAGGAGAATAGCACAGGGCTTAAAACACTTCCTTGTCTTACACCAATGTTGCAATTAAAATAATCTGACACTCCCCCATCTAAACGCACACATGATTTGACATCACTATACATGGATTTGACTACGTTATACATTTTGCCAGAGAGGCCAATAGACTGAAGTTTAAAAAACAGACATTTGTGATTAACGGAATCAAACGCTTTTGCAAAGTCCACAAACAGGCAGTAAAATTTCCCTCTCCTTCTTCTGAGGTAGTTCTGAATCATAGCATGTAAAGAAAAGATATTGTCCATTGTTGAATACCCTTTACGGAATCCAGCTTGGGCATTACAAATAGCATTAGTGTTTTCAGCCCATCTATATAACCTATCATTTAAAACACTGCAGAATATTTTCCCAAACACGTCTAATAAGGTTATTCCCCTATAATTATTGGGATCTGATTTGGAACCTTTTTTGTACAATGGGATAATAACACCACGTGACCATCCTTTAGGGAAATTACCTGTATCAAAAATATTGTTGAATAGATTATTCATAATGGGCAACAAGGTAGATACAGTACATTTGAAAAATTCTGACGGTATGCCGTCTGGACCAGGTGATTTGCCGTTTTTCAATCTTAATACCACTTTCATGATTTCCTCGTCAGTGATGCTTGAATTCAAAATATCTAAATACGTATCATCTGAATCCAAACCTACACTATTCTCTTCCTCAAAAGTTACACCAAATGACGTATTTTGAGGGTTGCTTAATTTTGTGAAATAGTCGACCCACTGTTTGCATGAAATTGACGGGTTATCACGTGATCCTTTCTGACTGTCTTTGATCATGGCCCACATACCATCACTACCTGAAACATGCTCCCATTGGTTTCTCAGTTTTGTCGATAATGTATCAGCATAGTTTCTTTTAAACTTCCTGCATGTATTTCTGAACAAGTTTCGACTACGTTTGTAGACGTGCAAAGATTCTTCTGTGCTATTTTTCCTAAATTCATACAATTTTTTTTTCACCTGATGTTTTTGCTGCTGACAAATACGGTTGAACCATGGGGGCTGTTGTTGGCGCGATCGCTTTTGTGTACCACTTGGACATTTCATGCAAGATCCCGCCATTTTGACAGCTTTAACAATACAATCGATCGCTTCATCATTATTGACACCAATATTTGCATTACACTCCTCTAAGAGGTTGGCCACATCACCTGTACCAAATTTATTTACAAAGGTATGCTCTTCTTTAGAATTCCATCTATACCTTGTGAACTCATTCATATTCATGTCTCCATCTGTGTGTCGATGTAATTTACACCTTAAAACACTTTCAATGGGAAAGTGATCCGATTCGTTTCTATCTCCAACTTTAAAATCCGCAATTGAATCAAATAAACAAGACGATACGACTATGAAATCTACAACACTTTTACCATTGCTGGCTGTACATGTAATGTGGCCTTCCCTGTCACCATTAAATCTACCATTTAATACATGCATTGAAAGTGTACAACACAAAGAAAGCAAACTTTTACCGAAATTGTTTGAAGTCTTATCTTTTGATTTGCGAGCCATACAAAACAGATCACCCTCGTAAATATGAGCTGGTATTGAGAGATAGCTTACGTCATCATATGTTATATAATCATTCTCCTCTGCAATCCTTGCATTGAGATCACCTAAAATGATATTGTCTACATGCTCGAAATGTGTATTCAATCGAATAAGCTCATTTTCTAAAATATTGATACCATCTTTTTCGTTTTCGTACACATGTGAACCTTCCGGTGGAACATAAACAGCTCCAAGTAAAATATCTTTAGTAGTGCCAAAATATTCTGCATTAAACAACAAAAATATCGCATCTGTCATGTTAGTGTCAATACGTTTAATACCATCAATTATACCCTTCCATATGGCTACAACTACACCCCCACTTGGTCTTCCCCTTGATCCTCGTTTTCTTTCCCTTACAGTTGAGAATATAACAAATTCGGGAAAATATGCACTAACATCTATGTCATGGGTAAGCCATGTTTCTTGTAAACAAAATATGTGAAAACTTGTACAATAGTGTATAAAACTTTGGTCCCATAAATGCCCCCTTAATCCCCTGACATTCCATGACATGAAATTTAGTTCTTTAACGTTACATGCGTTATGTGTATTTGTATTATGGCCTTGGCCTGACCCCTATCTATTAGTATTCTGTTGAACAACAGCTTCAATGCCTTCATCATACATGTATACATTTCTCCCGCCATTTTCATAACCAACCTGTGTTGGTGTAATCCATTTGGCAGAAAACAATAGGAATAAACCAAAATTGAGAATCGATGGGGAAGTACCAGGTTTCCTGACACTATTGTGCATCACCCCATAGTAGATGGAAGATTTTTTAGATAGATTAGCTGAGATACTAAATGATATGTTTGTGTTGTTTTACCAAAGATTATGAAAAGTAATATTTGATTTTTGCCTGTTTGATATGATTGGGCAAAATGACAAGTTTCATATATCTACCTTCAAATAATAAAGGCTGGAACTGATCTTGAAGTATTTGCTCTTGTAAATTGCTTTCTTTTCAAATTAAATAGTGGATTATTATAGAACGGTTTCGATGTATTTGTTTGTATGTATTGGATGTATGTATGTATGTATGTATGTATGTATGTATGTATGTGTGTGTGTATGTATGTATGTATGTATGAATGTATGTGTGTATGTATGTATGTGTGTGTGTGTATGCATGTATGTATGTGTGTGTATGGGTGTACATGTGTGTGTATGTATTGGCCATTAAAAGTTTCAACATGAAGCAGTCTAAAAATAAATGCAATCCAATTTGTCTGGTACATGAGCACAATGACACATTCTAGAAATGAAATCTAATTGGCTATTGCTGTGTTGTAGTCAAGCGTTAATAGCAGTCCACACTCTGACTGATAGTGATGCTCTACTTATAATTTGAAGTAGAGAGCGCCACCAACGGTCTGAGTATAGTATGATAATAGTCTAGACTCAAAATCTCAACCCCCCCCCTCCACACACATTTTTTCACAACTGTTTTTTTAAAGTTCTATATTCTATACAAACACACACATCCCTGATTCCATCAAGTTGTTGTGGATTGTTTGATGAATGTAGATTTCCTTAGGAGTGATGGGAATAACTACTGGGCATGTAGATTTCCTTAGGAGTGAGGGGAATAACTACTGATCATGTAGATTTCCTCAGGAGTATAAAGGGGAATAACTGCTGGGTATATAGAGGATCATATAGCCCATACTGTACATTTCATTCTTTGGATGAAATATCTATACTATTGACTTCATCACCATACTATTAGTTAAAGTAGTATTGTCCAGCACTGTAATTTAAAACCACAGGCCTTAAATACAGCAATGTCCAAGACACAATTTCCTTTTTTGTTGTGTCAGTGGAAACATATGCTCTGACTTGTGTGAAAGGGATTTTCTAGAAAAGTTCATAATACCAGCATAATCATGTGATGATCTTTGATTTGACTGCAAAACATACAGAAAGGTACAAATCCATAAAAGCCAAACTTCAAAATGCTAACTTCTCAATGACTTTATTTCATGGTATTCTTGTAATAATAATAATACTACATTCAGCTCTGTTGTCACTACCAATACCATACTATTTCACTTTAATAATACTTGTACACTCATAATATATAATAATGTTCATTGTGGGAAAAAATGTGAAAAATAAAATCATTGTCATCCATATCCAAAAAAAAATTTAGTATTCAATAAGAGGTTAACCCTGTTAACAGACTATTATGAATCTGATGAGAAAAGGTCGATAGGTCAAAGGTTGAAGGTCAAAAACCACCATTTTTGTTGACTCTGCAAAAGGACATTTTGTTGGTTTATATGGAGTACACTTTTTACTGAATTTGATGACTACTTTGCACTTGAAAAGTCTTCATATTTCATATTCTTTGATCGCAGACAAAATTATTATAATTATAGCATTTTGTAAAAGTGTATTTTCACTCTAAATTTAAAATGACACCAGATTAAAATTTAATCATGGTGGAGGCTTCATACATTTCACATATTTCATGTATACTGTGTTTGTTCTTTGAGTTCCATTTTTTATATGTATTCTCCTATATAAATAGGAGATCTCTATCATCCCTGCAGCAGTGGTTCCAGCAGGGCTGTAACAAGGTGTTTTTACATCCTTGTACTAAGAAAGCATGCCATTGTCTGTAAAAGGGCTGCTGCCAATACCCCTGCTACTGGCAATGTATAGGAATGTTGACACCCCTGCAGCGCACACCTATATGACAACCCTGTGTCAGAGATGTTACCAACAGCCCTACAGCAGCCCTGCTGATGACAAGGTTGGTACAGACTGCTTGTAACATCCCTGCAGCAGAGATATTACCAACACCCCTACAGCAGCCCCGCCTAATGGCAAAGCTGGCATAGACTGCTGCTAACATCCCTACATCAGAGATGCTACCAACACCCCTGCACCAACTCTGTCACTGCTGTGTATGGGCTATATAAACACAGAACACATGAAATATGATGCATTCAAAAAATTCTTTGATCAGATTAAATTAGATTTGCAATGAAAATGAACTATTCAACAATACAAATGTCCATCTTGTTTGAATTGATAACTATGTCTTTAAAAAATGAAAGATTTTAACAATGATATAAATGAGGATGGGACCCTGATGTCTCCATTATAAACAATTTTTGCTGAATTCACACCTTAGGTGCCTTGTATGATTGATCCCCAAATTTTCATGGTACAAATAACACTGTCCTAAGGGCAAGTTCACGCTACTGTGTTAAGAGGTGGTGAAGATTATTTCAACTATTCTGGGGTTGAGGAGAAAAGATTTAGTTTTTATGGCACTGAGTGGGATAGAGATGTAGAAATGAAATACTGATCCACTGCTATGAGACTGGTACTGTACCACGTAAATACCAATATGCACCCTTTGTGACACAGCATGTCTGAAAAGAACAACAAGAAATATATCACATTCAAACTCCAAGTAAAGTTTGTATTGGTAACTAGAAGTACGTCAAATTGTTAATTTCAAAATTTGTTGTATCAGTAACATCATAGTATGATATGGCTGAAATAAAACAATAAAATTAGTATGTGAATATCAAATCGAAGATTTCAAAATTTCCAAGTTAGTCTGTATCAGTAACATAGTATGGTATGTCTGAAATGAACAATGAAATATATCAATGGTGATTTCACACACACCATGGGGTACTGTCATGTTTTTCCCAACCATTTGCATATTATTTGCATACATGTACACAATAATGTTTTCAGTCTTGCACTGCAGTGTGAATACCACTAGTATGTCACACTGGTGCAAGTCATCACTGGTACAAATTATTTTATATTTCCGTTCTGACAAACCTACCTACCAACCTGTCAACTTCCCAAACATGTTATTACGAATCTACCAACCCACTCAACTCAGGCAGCTTTGAAACACATCTCATTTTCAGGCCTTCACACTGACCACCTTATTAATGTCAAATCACATAATAAAAGACAAAATCTGTGAAATCTTACCTTTAAAATTTTATCAAATTCTGATTTAGAAGTTGGTTCTGTGCCGAGAGTCTCTTGAAATTTTTCTGTAAATTGGTTACGTCTGTATTTAAAGTTATACTTATACATCTCTATCATAACTTTCCTGTACTGTAACCAAACAAACAAACAAATCGAAATTAATTAGTATATTTACAATAATATTTGTTTGTGCTGGGAAGTGGTTTTCTTTTTATGCAGATGAATACATCCATACACATAATTTTACAGAAACCCATTCAGGTTCGGGACTGCATGACAGGGCAATATTGCACACTCCACATCACATCACTGTGGAACTGTCACGGCTTTCCCAGTCAGTCCACAGGCAATCCCGGAGTCACCCAGACCCTGGCAACATAGCACCTGTACATGTGGGCTACATATGAGTAATTGTCTTCAACTGTTTGAGTCATTACTCCAGGAGTCGTCTTGTGAGTGAAACATGGCTAAGTGATACAGCCAAACAATTGAGTCTCTTGAACACTCACCCTGGGTTTGGGTCAGTCACAGAAAATTGTGTCTCTGGTAGGATTTGAACTCATGACCTCCCAACTGTTAATCTTTCAAAAAACTTTCAGACAAAATTTTGCTTGCTTGGGGAGTCAATAGTACTACATATCAGGTGAAATTCTCAACAGCATACAGTAGACCACTCAACTTACTCATCTTAACTACCAATATCTAGCAATGGCAAATAATAACATTATTATGAAAATTCTCACCTTATCAAAGTCATCCCCATGACTTGCTAACGCAAATATTCTCTTGTCTTCAACTTGGGCATTAGAAGGATACTGTCAATAGAAAGCATATGTCATCAAAGTTATCACTATCTTTCAAAGAGAACTCTTCCAATGTAACAATACCATTGATATTCCTAATCAAGCCAAATCCTATAAATGACTACTTTTGGTTGAAGGGGGAATGAAGACAGTTTCATGAACTTTGGGTTCCTGAGAGTCATGTCATTGTTTTACATCATCTACATTACGTGCGATTTCAGAGAAACATCAAGTTTAAGTTGTCCCCCATTTGATGATCTTAGCTGTGGGTCACATAGCCTCATGGGAGTCAGCAGAAATGTTTATGCGATGGTTGAACAATGAATATTCATGACCCCTAACAGCCTATTACCTTCGGTGAAAACTTCATGAATATTCATTGCTCAACCACTGCATAAACATTTCCGCTAACTCCCATAGACAATATTGACCACAGCATTTGAAGGGATAACATTATGCATAAATTGGTATAAAAAATACAGAAGAATTTATTATGTACAATTTCAGGGTTTCTTTCCATCAAGACTGAAATAAACACACTACATTTCCTTAGTTAATTATCACTCATTGATATGTAAATATTATGTAAATATGATAACCATATTTGGTATTGAAATTATGTAAATGAAAGTGTGCATATTTGATATGCTAATTGTATGCAAATGTGTGTAAACAGTCCGCCATATTTGGTCAATGCAAATAGGAATCCTGAGTCTGTAGCAAACCAACTTACAGCTATATTCAGAGCTTGTGCCCCAATGTCAACAGCACATTGTTCCAGTAGAGTATCGGAGACTCCTGACGCTAGTATATGTCCTGGAGGACAACCTGCTAATTTACTGACTAGTAATCTCCGCATTTCACTGATTGTTAATATGCACTGTTGTAACAGTTTCTCCTGCACAAACTTTTGAACTTCAGTCCTTAGTTGTTGATTATTGGGATCAATGTGAGGTCCATTCTTAGTCACATGATTCAAGGTCAAAGGTTGTGTTTTGAGTCCGGGTGGTGAAGCACTTAGAGATGTCTCCATTGGAACAGGAGTAGATTCATTATTTGTGGTGGCTAGCTGGTCAGCTTTAGACTTAGCCTTGGTCTTTGCTTGCTTCACACGTTCCTTTCCACAAATGAATTCTGCACTGGTTGCAGCTGAAAATACATATGATAGAGAAATTGAAATAAATGGGTTATTTTTGTGCTGATTGCTAGAAACTCAGGTACCTTCAAAGTAGAGAATTTCACAAAATTATTAAATGAGCAAAGAATACAATGTTCCTTAAAGGGTGAACACTACTCCAGAAAATAAAGGTACAGATGTAATGTATTTTGTAAACTTCAAATGGGTTCTGGAGAGTCATTTCAAGGCTTAACATACATAAATTTCATGCAAATTACTAAAGACACACCAAATTGGAATACCCTTTCATCTATTTTATCCTTTCATCAGTAAACAGGGGATGTGCAGCCCAAGTTCAAAATATTTACCCATGTATAAACCAGAAACAGACCCATTGTTAGGGTTTTCTTGTCATCAACTCTATGATTACAGATTAGGGAATTTTCAGATGAAAAACTGACTCCTGTTCAGGTTTGAAAAAGACTCATTTGGGCGGTATCCTTTTGTATGGAAGTACAACCCCCCCCCCCCCCCCCCAACACACATGTAATCATATATTATAGACATAATACCATACCTTGTGTTGTATCCTTAGCTTTCCCTTTTTTGTCAATCTCTGTCTTCCCTAATTTGAATGACTTGGATAACCTGCAAGGAAATTGCTCAATAATTTTATACGATATCTAGTAAGTACCTACAGCTACCACAATCATTTTCATTAGGCCTAAAAAAAAAATTGTTTAGTTCAAGTTACCTGACCCCACCTAGTTTTTCACTGCCGACCCAAAATTTTTTTTTTTTACATATTCGAGAAAAAATAAAATAAAATCACAAAAATGTAAAGTCTCGTGAGAAATAGTGGCCGCAGAAACTTACATCAACTTAAAAAAGACAATATAAAACGGTTCTTCAAATCTGTAATGGCTATACATCTGATGGGAATAAACCAATAACACAGAGACCATATAGAAATCAACAGAAAACATAACTACTTGAACAAGACACTCAAATATGAAAAAAAAACAAAAAAAACCCAACAGTTTTTAAAAAAGAAGATCTACCTACTCCACCTATTCTAAAATTGAGTGTAATCGGAACCACACAATTTTTTAAAAGCTTTATTAACAATGCCTTGAGATAAAAAAAAATAAGGCTGTGGAATTTAGAGCAGATATAGCCGTAAGAGTGCTTGCTATTCTAAAGCCTTTGGTGCAGTGTTCACAGAGGTTTTAAGTTGGTTGCTCAATAGATACATATAATCACTGATAAATATCTAATAACTTTTAGATTTATGACGAAATCTGTTCCTGAAAAAAAAAGTTTTTTCTTTTCAAAAAATTGTACTAACTTTACAAAATTGTCACTTTTGTGAATATGCACAAACACAGAAAGGTTTTAAAAACACAAAACCGTAAAAATAGCCCTATTGCTGTAATGTAAAGTCAATTGATAAAAAAAGACATGTCAAGATTTTCTGGAGACATTGATTTATATTATATAAACTGTTTGGTGGCTGGAGCTAAATATAAATCACTTTGATAAATTTGGTTCAAGTGGTCTAAAAACGTCATTTTCAGTTTTGGACTCAATAATATGTCTTATTAAAATGTGCATGTTTTACGTCATGAGTTATGTTTAGTTTTATATAATCATGAAATAGGATGGCATTAAACTTTAAAGACACATTAATTCGATAGATATTGAAAAAACGCAATACCAAATTACTGAGTGAACATATTCAGGCAAAGTCTGTCAGGGTATGATGCGGAAAATTATTGCACAGGTTCCATGCATGCTTTCCATTGGGATTACAATGGAAGTGATAGTGGGTATATGAGACAGTCAGGAATATCCCTAATCTGGATATGTTTCACAAAAATTTATCCCAATCCCAATTGAGATAATCATTTATCCTGCAGAATTATCTCGGTTGGGAGATATTCCTGACTGCATACCTATAAAGGTTGAACACACAGACACACAGACACAGACACAGACACAGACACAGACACATGTGCATGCACCCATGACTCCATTACTCAAGTCATTTTTGCTAGTAAAACTGCTCATTGTTACCTTAGTCTACTGATGTTCATTACAATAAAAGATCAATGTAGGAGAGTAACTTTGACTTACTGTTGATACTTAGCATCCCATAACATCTGTTGACGCTGTACAACTTCAGGATATTGTTTAACAAAGCCTGCATCGTAGTCTCGTAAGAACTGCCAACCTTTGTTCACTTGTATTCTGGACATCTGTTCTAATATTTCTTTGATGTCTTCTGAGGGAAGCTGCAAGACATACAACACAACAGTTCAGTTACTAATAGTACTAAACAGAATGTTTGATTTCAAATGCTAATATGTTACACAGTTTGTTTGGATTTACACTGTCATCTGTAACCTATGGGTCAGTCTCAATTTGTCAAAAACTGCCAACACATGTAGTATTCAAATGCAAGTACAGCACAAACTTGATAGTTTCACACTTTCAGTGACAAGACAATAAGGGATCTAATTCTAATGATAATCATAACAAACAACCAAGTCTGGCAATAATTGAGTTTAGAAACTGGGCACGACTCTGGTAGATATTTGAAAGTTACTATTAACTAAAATCTTCACATCTGTCTTGATTGGAACTGTTAAATAAGCTACTATGCCAACTTGTACAGATGTCTCTTCCTACGGCTAACTTAGCTACCGTTTGACATCTGTGAGGTCTGAGACAAGACAAGACATGGGATGAAACAACTTTACCCCTTGCTAAGTTAAACATCTGTGAAGTCCATGACATTCACAAGCCATTAACGGTCCAAGTGCAACAAACCCGCGGGCTTGCCTGACGAAAACGGGTGTCATAAAACTTGTTTGCATCTCTAAAGCTGTTTGTAGTGTTACTTATAATAGCCTAATAAATTGATAACAACTGATATAAGACGGAGATAAGGTTTGCCTCAATTGACCCACTCCTTAGAAATGATCTTACGCTGTGAACTACACTGTTTACTTGTGTTATGTAAGAGCCCATCATCACATGTGTAAATATTGGTACTCTTTGATAACAAGTGGACTTGCTTCTTTAATGGCTTGTCCCAGTAATGCTGAGGCAAGAGAAGGGATGAAGTGTTTTAACAACTTACCCTTGTGACAACAGCAACTTCTTTTCTTATAACCCATCTATTCTGAGTAAATTTCCACATCTACAAGATAGAGAAACATCACACGTCAGTGAATGACAAAATCATGATAATCAGAATATTGAACATACTGGTACATATGAATGACAGTGAGATAGACAGACACAATTGTCCTATGGTAGGAGTTGTTGGTGACCAAGTCGTTAGCTTGTGTCACTCTAACCACTTCAGTCTGGGTTCAAACCCACCCATCACTAACCGGGTTTGATAACAAATGTAAGATAGGACATGTCATTCTGCCCTCAACGGTCTGATCTTAAAAGAGGTTGCACAATGTCTTGTGTGAGGGCACACTAACACGGCATACTCTATTGTATAAACCCAAATTCATTTCTATTGTCATACATTTAGTGTTTGTTTACCAAGGCAGAAGGCTGATTCAGAATTTTAATTACAACACAACTTTTCCCAACCAATCTAAATGTATATATCTCTACTAGTAGTTTTCTGCTACACAAAAGTTCCCTTCCTCTTTGAAATTTTCATAGTTTCTGTTATTAGAAAGATGGGTGAGAAACTGTTGAAGTGATACCACTGTCATGACACAGAATTCTAAAGGTGAATTTTGATGTCAAGTACTTACTATGTAATCTCTTCCCCTGCATAAGATGTCAGCTGATATACCACTACTTGCACTGACTGTATCCTTGGGATACAACACTTCACTGAAATATCAAAATAAATGAATTCTGTAATACCTCAGACACAAATTGGGGCACATTGGTGGGTGTAATAAATGAACAAAGTAGCAAAAACATACATGTACTATGATGAATATGGAAACTACAGGTAGTAACAGCACGAATTGTTAATATTTTGCTCGGCCAATTTTGTTTGTCTGAGGTTTTTGGTTTAATATTATACATTATTGAACAATTATATAATCTGGATAGAATACAATGAACTACTGTGTGTGTGTGTGTGTGTGTGTGTGCATGTGTGTCTGTGTGTGCCTATGTGCATGCATGTGTATGTGTGTGTGTGTTCTAATGGTGAAAATTTAGCCTGCACATTTTCAAGTTCAAGTCTGGGTAAACATAATATGCAACATGTGTATGTATGCCCTTGGCAAATATGTTTAGTAACTTGCATGCAATTTGCAGTGACACTTCAAACGTGACACATCTCATATTTTCGTTGGGTGAATGTAGAAAAATATTTGGGAAAAATATCTAATTATAACATTTTTACTTCTGTGCAAGTATAGTATTGCACTCTATAAGGGTACAAAATAACAGTATCAAGAAATATGTAATGTAAAAAATAAAATTTATATATTTTTTTTTTTTACCTTTTTACAACCCATGATCCCTGCACTAATACAGCTACCTGCTGTAAAGCTCTGAGGACCGACAAGGCATCAGCATTGCCAGATATCAAAGTTAATAATTGTGAGAATCCCATCACTTTAGCTGAAAGAAAGGTCAAAGGTCAAATGATCAAGAAATCTGGGTCCGTGAATGGTTTGTATCATGCAAGATAAAACTTGGATGGGGAAAGAAACTATTTAGCTATTTGCTAAATTGACACTGTTTTTTGACCAGTTTTCTTGTGTTGCTTCAGTTCAGGACCAGCATCTTTCATAGCTTTACTGGACAATATTTTTTTTTGCAGACATATGTGCACAGAAACACAATCACACGTTTCTACAGAAATCCATTCATGTCTTGGGAATACATGACAAGGCCATGTTGCATGCGCTATATCACGATACTGTGGAGAGCCGTCTTTCCCAGTCAGTCCACAGGCTATCCTAGAGTCACCCAAGCCTGGTAAACACAGTACCTGTGGTCTCCATTTGAGTAATCATCTCCAACTGTCCAAGACATTACATCAGGATTCCCCTTGATTTCCACTTGTCTTGCACAATTTTTTCTCATTTACATTTTTATTCCAATGTGATATTAGCCTTTATTCTAAAACATTACTCTAAACCCTAACTTTACTACAGTTGTCTGATCAGGACCCCATGATAAAGTCTTGACAAAACCATAAAAACAACTTCAGCATATTATGATCTACTTACCACTGGCCATGAGTTGTCTGACTTGGTCAGCCAATGGTAAAGTCTTCAACTGTGTCATGGACAGTACATTGCTGGGCATCTGAGGCATCTTGATGTCTGAAGACTCTTCCTCAGGCATTAACATAGTTAGATAATCCCTGTGAAGACAAACAGACAACTTAAAAACTGCACACTGCACATACCATGAGGATGCTTCGAATGTACATAAAATGAAATCAGTAATTGTATGTTACACATACGATGGAAACAACGATGGCTCTTTCAGTCTTGTCAAACTCAGAATAACTGAATAAATGTGTGTTTTGTTACACTTTTTCAAAGAAATCAATATCTTTGGTGGATTCACAACAGGTCAATAGATTTTCCTTCATTTCCATTCAAATATTCTGCATGTCTTTCAAGACCGTGCAAATACTTACAAAACTGCTATCTCCTTTCAAAAATCACTGATATCTGAATCTATGACAATGGGTGTTCAGAAATTCATCAGTGGCAATTCTATGCTTCAAAAATATCACAAATATTTGTACAAAACCCTGTACAATGGTGAGATTTGCTTGACTTCAAGATAATTGTCTGAGAGTTCAAATCAGAGAGATCTGTAGGTAAAATACAGTACAGTGATTTCTCCTTACCTTGGATTAGTACTAAACTCTGTAACTTCAAAATCATTACCCTGTGAGTACAGAAAGTTACGTTCACTCTCAGATGTTGGATCCTGCAAGAAATAACAAGTCGGGGAATAACAATTTTGATGTATGAGAAATCTACAAGTTAAAGACATGAAAAAATGAAATACAAAATATCATAGATAATATGATTTACAATGTTTTGATTTGCTTAAATGAGAAATGATTTTTCATTGCCTTGATTTGGTCAGAGATACTGTAACTCTAGTAATTTGTAAATATGTTGTCTGATATTAACTGTACTGAGCTACCAATAGTAAACAATTAGCCATTCACGTGATCAACTTCTCGTGTGTATTCTCAGGACTGTGTAATAATAAATAATATATAATAATGTTGTTTTATATAGCGCTTTCCCACTTTATTATAATTATTACCCCTATCTATAGTGGCCACAATGGCCCTTTACTTCCTGAACTCTCTGGGGAGCATACAATCCATTGCAGTATCTATAAGTGCATAGGATTAAAGCATTCACAATGCAAACTCTATCCTACCAGGTCCCCAATTATACAACTAGGTTGACTTAGGCACAATCGTGGTTCAAATCTTGCCCAAGGACTTTTAGCCATTAAGAAACAAACAGCAGCGATGGGGCTCAAACCTTACCTAAACAAAGATCTACACCATGCTTGAAGTTTCAACTAGATTACCTGTAAGTATATACATAACACCCATACAAGGTTTCTGTTTACAGCTGAACTTGCTAATGCGACATGTTATACATTTACAGGGAAATGTTTCAAATGAACAAATTCTTGCTGGGTACACCAACATACACATTTCAATGTTATGGCCAATCCTAACCTGTGTTTAGTGAGTTTACAACTACCCATAATTCAGATGACTGTCACACCAGCTACACATTACAGTCAATCCCACTGTGTACAGACATTAAAACTACTACTAACTATCTGATGAAATAAACACTGAGGCAATTTGGTGTTGCAGGTAGAAAGATTTCTATTTGAGATGGTATACAGACCTTGATGTGATTGACAGTCAGATCAACCCAGGATTCTTCTGATCTTTTCTGTTCAAGGTACTGCCATGATGCTAACCGTTTAGCCTTAGCTTGGTCAGTCTCTGGTCTGGCAAACTTGACAGTCACTGGCTTGGCTTCCTCTTCTTCATCTTGGGAAGATTCTCCTGGGAGATGACAATAATGCAAATTCATAGTTTTGGACTGTTTGATAAGTAGCACCAACTTGAGGTACTAGATTTTTTTTTACATCTGTTGATCTATATTTTCAACACTAGAGGGCATGATTCATTGGAAATGTCTATTGACTGATTTTATCCATTTACATCACTGCTCTACTTTAATACAAGAGGGCATGATTCATTGGTGCTTACACCACTGCTCTACTTCAACACTAGAGGGCATGAGTCACTACTGCCACTATACTCCCTATGCCAGTCACAGTGTTTTATTGAAAAGGTCTATTTACTTGCTCTAATTCATCTCTAGAGGGCACCATTCTTTGAAAAGGTCTATCAATAGCCTAGGTACTTCTCTCCACTCCAAGTCCTCATTTTCACTCAATGATGTTTGAATTACATGCAACATTTGAAGTATGCACTTATAAATATGAATAACACTTTTAATAAACAAGCGACCTATCGGTCAGAATAGCTCCGCTGTTTTTTTTTAAATTTAATTTTTTATTTTGGTGACATGTAGAAGTGGTTCAGGTCTTCAGCTCTTCGAGTCACTATGCAGTTTTGTTTTAGCGATGCAATAAAGTGGTTAGTGGTTTCATATGATGTCTCACTATAAAACACATTTTACACAGAAGTTGGTAATGTATTGTACTTTTATACCATAGTCACCATTTTATAACAAAAATCTACTGTTATGAAAAATTGCACAAAATCTCAGAAAAAAATGACTGGGAAATGCACACAAGAAAAAGAAAAAAAGAGGATTTTGAGGTTGGCTATAAGTAATTCCAGTGTCTTACAGCTGTAACCCTGGAAAATTTTAATGAAGAATGAAATAAACTAGGGATCTAAAATAATTTTGAGGCAATTTGAATTTCAATTTTCTAACAAATTTACAAAGTCAACAACATTCAACTTGTTCTAGTTGTGGTAGATATATATAGGGAAGAAATGTATTAATCGCCATCTTAGTTTCCGTACGGCGACAATCTCAAGTACCCGGAAGAGAGTCATTCTCAGCCATACGTTACAGTGGTAACACTCGTTCATGTTCGGTTACCTTTCACAAAGAAAACACAACGAAATGGTTGAAATGGTCTTTTTTTAATTTCTTTTCATCACAACAACAAAATCTGCGTGATCAAAAGTGTTGTAAACTAAACCAGAAAGAATTATCGGACTGGCTAAACTTCCCGATGAACTGGAAGGTCCTACTACTTCCAAGTAAGCCTCGATAGTACTATAGTACGTGAGAAAATCGTCTCAAACTAGCGATACAACTTTCAAAATATAACTTGACATGTCTTCATTTGTTAGAGTTATACAATTCAAGACGGGTTTTCACTCGAAAACAACAATTCTGTGAATAATGACACTCTGAACGCAGCGATTTCTCGGACGATGTTACCACTGTAACGTATGGCTGACAACGACTTGCTTCCGGGTTAGTCCCTCGTGCATACGGGTGGATTGTCGGCGATTAATACATACATGTACATGTACATCGTCTGATATTTTAATTCACAGTGTTTTTTGTGACCGGCGCCTGTCAGCAGACTCTGCCATTTTTTTCATCATTCCATTGTATTTAAACCTTGTACTTGACATTTCGCAATATTTATAATTCTCAACAAAATACCTCAACATGCCTCACTTCGCTCGTACTCAAAGCAGCCCCGCACGTAGTCCTGCTTGCATACGGAGGAATTCGGGACTCGATTCTGACAATTGTCCCTCCCCCTCCGGTGTTTAGAGTCAAGTCAGTAATACAGACTCGTGCACCCGAGGACTACCCCGCGCGGTATGATCACTGACACTGATGACATGATGAGTGAGAACCTTTTCGGATTTACATGTAAAACGGGGAAAGATACGCAAAACATAATGCAAAGTCTGAAGCCAAATTAAAGTTGTAATTATTTTAATTATTTTTACTTGCCAAATATTTGCATTTTGGAAAGGCAAGACACGTTCATGTCGTTTAACTTTACATGTGAACTGTCGGCCATATTTAAACTTCAACCGCATGCCTGGCATGCCCTTCCTTACGCAAGTTGTCTGAATTCTGGTTCACTGTCATTCCAAATTGCACGACAATATAGAATTAACCACAAGTTACATGTTATCTGAAAACATCACACTTTTATAGTGGGTCTGAAGTGTGATTTTAGTGAGTACTAAGAACGTCCCGTGTTGATACTCAAGATACTTGCTGTGGAAAATCGCTCGGTCGAATGAGGTCACCTTCAGCTTCTGGTCGAATCAGGATAGAGTATGCAAATGAGGATGTTGCGGATTGGCTGATAATGTAGAAGGGTGCAGAATTGGATTTGAAGTTTACAACCCTGTTTCGAACAAACGCTTGTCATTTGGGCGCCCAATGCGTAGAATTATGACTATAGCACATATTACATTGCTTGTTTGACGTCAATAGTGTCTTTTGAAAAGTGGCAGTTTACTTAAAGTCTCGTCGACTGATTTCCAATATGGCGTCGGTCATTATGCTCATTAACATATTCATTTTTTTTTCAAATTACAAAAAAAAAATCATAAAAAATAAAAATGAGGATGTGCTGACTTGAAATTAACAAATCTGAGTAAGCTACCCCCTGCGCATCAACACGCCAGATATCAAAGCAATCTAATAAGAGGTTTTCAAGGAGTTGATGAAAATGACATTTTATGAAAAAAAATCATAAAAAATTGAAAATGGCACAGATCAACTTGGCATGAACAAATCTGAATAGCCTCCCCCCAGGGAACATGCACACCAAATATCGAAGAATTCCGACTGTCACTTATGGAGTAGATAGTAAAAATATAAAAGTTTGACGGACACCTATGATTCACTCTACTCTCTATACCTCAATACCCACCTATACCTAAAGCTACGCTTTCAGCTTTCGCTGACAGCGGAGCTAAAAAATGTCAACTAGTCTTCACTCACCCTCATCTGCTGCTGCTTTCTCCTGTTTGACCCTGACATCCGCCTTGTCTAAATATTTAAAACTTGGTCTAAGTTGAACGATACCATGCAGTGGAGTCAAATGTAGTTCACCTATAACAGATTTGATATCAGTTGATTATTTTTGTCCAGATTTTCTACATTGGAACACACTGATATATCACTTCATAGCAAAACAAGTACTTGTCCATGCATGGTAAATAGTGGTCACTATGTTTTAAATACAAGGTTTTCAACAATGTTTATATTAAGCATAATTCTAAAACATTGGAAGTTTGTTAGATAGATTTTCACTAATTGTCACTGACATCTTGGCATTTTGTCACTACTGCAATATTGATGTACACTGTATGTAGGAACAGATGTGTATTCACACCCCTTCACCTGTGCCTGATAATCACAATTCTTCTCCACTCTGACAAATAAATACCAACTCTATATCAAATTTTAAATTCTCCACGATCTTTCTTTGTAGATGTTTACCAATTATTCTTAAAGTAAGAATACATCTATAGGTTCAACAACAAATACAACTATGCAACCAAAAAAAATTATACAAAAAGATCGACGTACCATCTTTGAGGAGACCCACAGAGTATCTTGATACTGATGATGCAGTATGACTAGATGTCAACAACTGTTTATCCATCAAGTTACTATAATAAACAAACAAAATTAAAAAAATATGACAACTTATTTTTTAATAATTCTACATATTCCAAAATTAGAATTTCCTGATATTGATGCCATAATATGACGTTTACTTGTGGGTTCTGACCTCAGGAATACTAGTATATTTGTCTGTCTGTCTGTCTCTGTATGTCTGTCAATATGTCTACCTACCTACCTATCTATCTATCTATCTGTCTGTCTGTCTGTCTGTCACTCTATCTATCTATCTATCTGTAAGTCTGTTTGTCTGTAACGTGACTGTCTGTCTGTCTGTCTCCTTCCTTCCCACACTTTTTTTTGTAGTTTGTGACACATGTTGATAAACTCTCTTTACTCCACATACAATATTTTGCAAATAAAGTTGACTTTGGGAAATTATATCAGAACAAAGTACTGATTGCAAGCTGCACTCTGAAGAAAGAAAGAAAATTCAATTGTAATCTAAGACTTCCCAAATCTTGTTATCTGAGAAGGAATTTGAAGCAAATCTTACCTAGAGTAAACAGTATCACCAGTTTTGTTCATACCATCAACATTAAGTGCAATCTGTTCACCTTTACTCTTAGCGTAGTTTGGACTTTTGGTGTCAAGAGAAAATTCCATTTCAATCTACGGTACAAAACACATACAGAGTACATTACAATGATTGTATAAAGACATGACAGTTAGTGTTTTTGTCCTGATTTTCAAACCTAAGCTAATAGATGAAAAATGCAGGTAGAATCTAACTAGCTTCAAACCATGTTGACTATAAGTTACCTCGCTCTGGAAGGCATGTGAAATGCCTGTTCAACTCTAGTACAATTTATACGGCTAGTGTGTTTCAATCCTGGGTCATTGCATCAGTGTTATCATATCAGTGGAGCTATAAGCATTACATAGGATGATCCTTTACGTTTAGGACCACCTCCTTGTATAGCTCTGCATTTTTTAAAAAAATATTCACTGGGATGAAGAGCAAAGGTACATTATGTTAGCACTGTATATTCACCACTTTCATGACTACTGTATGAGCTACATCAGGGAATTCCTGTTTATCCGAATGGGAATTTGAATTCTCTTCAATGTCTTAGCTCACTTTGGCAGCCAATAAAAATGTATACCTTTTTCCTGAACTGGGTACGGTGGCAATTGGACACACAGTAGTTGAACAGCACATTTTTCATCAAATTGTAAATGTCATTTACAATTTGATGTAAATTTATTTTAAAATGACACCTGACATACTACATTACTAGTCCAGGGTCACAAAAAAGGTGATGAAATTCAACTTTTGAGGCAGGTATCATACCTTTTGCTGCTTTGGTTTGATGCGGGCACTGGTCACCTCAAAGTCATCATATGGCATACTTGCAGGTCTCACTGGGTACTGAAATAAAGAACACAATGAATATCACACACATTTAATACAAAGATTTGCAGCCAAAAAAACTAAATCTACCATTGGTGAAATTTCATCATGATGGACATAACACTCACATTGAAAGATATCGCATTATCATGCAACATTTTGACATGAAATGTCGTCATTATGTGAGTTTATCAAGGAAATGAAGACTAATTTATTGTATTGACTTTCGTGCTTTGAAAAGACGATTCTAAACCATGTAACTTTTAGTCAATCACGTGTTTCTTCATTTTGGCTTATAATGTCCACTCACCTGCAGCAAATACAAGTTCTCTGCTAAACCTTTGGAAAGATACACATCCACCTACAACAAAGAAGATATTATAATTACATTGTAAATAATATCTGAGTGTCCTTAAACACATACATCAGGTAATAGTAATAATACATTCTTGTACCACGATGCCTGTCAACCTGAACAGGCAAAACGTTACTCATAAGTAATAAGAACCCTTGTTGTGGTAAAAGAATGTATTATTACTATTACAATATCTGAGTGTTTTTAGACATTGTAGTATGGGCCTTGCGAACGCTACATAAGCAAACAACATATACATATTACACTTGTGATGGCCTGGTGGAAAAATTATGAATCCACATACATGGTACACATACAGTGTAGCCTTTCAGTAGTTAATTCTTTGGTTCTCATTGTAACATGTTAACAGTTATTGATCAATCAATAAATTTTTTTTTTTTAAAGTGAAAAAAGTAGTAGTGTGCGCACATCTTTCCAGAACCTGTTTCTAAACAATCGACAATTGGTGATACTTTCAATTCATAATCATATGAAATTTAACAGTCTCAATGACTTAGAAATGATAATTAAAGTCCGAACGAAGCTGTGAACATTTATTTAATTAAACTAAAAGTCCCAAATTTCAGTATCAAACAATTATTTTCACTCCGATAAACACTTGTTGAGGTGCCATCTTACGATCTGTGACATGTTTTTTTTTTTCTAATCCTGCCTTAGAAGGCATCATTTTTTTTTTAATTTCACCTGATTTAAAAAATACAGGGTCAGTTGGGTGATTTGAAACATACACGATGTAGGTGTACCCTAGTAAATTCAAATTACACCCATAAATGCTACAAAAATACAAAAACTAGGGTTCAAAAAAGTCTACATTTAACATTGAAGTCAAAAGTTTTGGAAAAATGTGAAGTTCACCAACCAGGAAAGTATGTTTTTGGAAAATCTCAAAAAAAAAAAAAATTGAAAACTCAGAACTTCCAAAATATGGTGTCAAAGGTTGTACATTCATTACAAGAGGTGGTCAAACCTCTACATAATCATGACAAATCAAGAGTCAAAAGTTTACACGAGTTGCAAAGAGGGGTCAAAACCGAGTTACATTACACCCCCCCCCCTCCCACCTCTATTCAGAGTTTAGATACATACCACAATATAATATATTACTATTACAATATCTTTAACTTTCTGACAAAAAGTGCAATAGTACAAATTGTCATGACAACCATAGTGCCAAAGAAAGCAGAAATTCCATCTCATTTACATATATTTATCAACACAACTCTTTTTTTATTGGAAGTGTGTCTTTTTCTGAGAGTCATGAGTATACTGTTTTGACAAGTTTTACTCTGAAAGATTTTAGCTGAGGACAGTTTCAGATAACTTCTACTCCTGAAATGTGTAGTTTACCCCTTAAGTTCAATAGGTAATATGCATACAGTGTATGCTGTATGTTTGGGCAGAATTCCTTGTACTCACGTCACACGTGTCTGTTTTGTTGAATCACTTCAACAAACAAAGCCTAGCACGCACGTCAACTCAATATGTGTACTGCCCTATTGGAACGCGTCGACGTACCCCTATCCGAGTTGTCACTCACAGCCATTCGACTATCAACGTAACATAATGAATGGAACTGTGGCTCATTTCACAGATGACATGTTGCTAAATCGGCAGGCAAAAAAAAGACATTACCATGTGTACGACGACCAGAGATTTCATTTCATGGCACTACTTTCACCAAAAGTTACTTATATTATTTACACTTACCTCATCGACGACGGGATCGTCGTCGCCATCGAACCTCTCGTCTTCAGCCATGTGCGGCCAGATTTCGGTGAAAACGTTCAACTAACGTGGGATACCTGCAATAACCAACCAGTGTGGTCGTAAGTAAAAATGAGTATGGTGTAATTCAATGGCAATGCCCAATGTACAAAATTAGGATGATCAAAAATATAATGGCAGCGGTGGGATTCGAACCCACGCCATCGAAATGACTGGTGCCTTAAACCAGCGCCTTAGACCACTCGGCCACGCTACCTTGCTGGACGACAAGGTATGTTCAATTGATTCGATTATTCACCTTTCCAAAACAACATCAACTACCTCAAATAAGCTTCTATTTCTTCAACCATGAATACACCGTCAATAATTTTGTCCTTTTGTGAATTCCCAGCCCCTGCTCGTTGAGATAACAGCACAATTTAAGCGATATTTTCACATGAACTCCGTTTTCAATCGAACATGGCGACTCATCCAACGAGGGTTGAAGGTCATCACGCATGTCAAGTAATGTCACCCCTTATCTTTTATACTAAATGTTGGCTTATAACATTTACCAGTTTTGGATTGTAATATGTCGCTATTTCGCAATGACAAACCGAATAAATTTATTTTTAAAAACAAAAGTTTCGTAATTAAATATTTTTTAAATAATTTAAATGATAATGCAGCGTGGCCCGCGAAAACACGGGATGTAAAATATTTACTGTAGTACCTTTTTTACCATACTTAGAGGGTCATTTCAGTCTGCTCTTTCAGCACATGAATTTCCAAGTGAACATGTTACGAAGGAGTGTGTGTCTACTTGGAGGAAGGGGCTGGAGATTTCATAGTTCTCCTTTACCGTGTAGGACTTCTAGCACAAATGAATTCAAAAGTATTTATAGTTTAGACAAGTTATATCCAAACAGTTCTGGTGATTTCAACGTTCCATATTCACCTCATAGTTCTCAGGTATGTACCTCTGATGATATTGGGGGGGGGGGGGGGTATCATCAGATTAAAAAAATTGCATGGCAACATCATAATGTAAAAACATCATTTGATTTGTGTGGGTAAGAATGAGAAGATTTTGTCAGACATTTCTTCATTTCTTCATTTGGAAAACTATTGATGGACGGTTCATATTTTTTTGTTTTCAATAAATTATATATTTATAAGATTTCAAATGGAAATTATTATAATAAAGAAATTAATAGTGTGTATTAATAAGCATAAAAACATGTTATTGGTTAAGTTGAAATACACATCATACTACACAAGCCAATATACTCTCTGAACTGCAAATATGGATTATATACCCTGTACCCTGGTCATTCTACATCATGACAGCCTACATCATTTCTTTGGTACTCAAAATATCAGTTATTATTAGTCCAAATCATCATTATATATCCAAATTTTTCTTAAATTATGCGTAAGGAGGTATAATTGGTTTATTCTCCAATATCCTTCATTCAGCCAGAAAATATCCAGACTTAAAGATTCTTCACTACTCATAATGACAAGGCCCCTTAGGTTACTTATATTTTTCTTGGCTGAATGTAGAAAATTATTGGGGCATAATATCTACTTTTATCACAATATGCATATTGTGGATTGATGGTACATGTTAAGGATTAATCAGCGCCCTAACTTTAAATTTTTGTTTAACTGAACTTGGTAGTTTTCTTGTGTACAAACAAATACCCCTGGTAGAGAGAGGACAGAAATGTGTAAATTGTTATCTCTTGTTCACTACACAGGTCAGTTCAGATGACTTCACTGGACATATACCAGTAGGTGAGTTAAAGAATTTTGGTTGCAATATCAAACAGACATTGTTTGTAGACAGAGAGATAGTAAAATATAGTCATTCTACCCTCCACTGTCTATGATTCAACGATTGTAACATTCTGGGTGTGATAGTGTATGTTACACGCATGGCACCACCAACAACAACTGTATTTCACCATCTGACAAACAGAGATACTTTTTATTTAGACACACAAGAAGTTGTTATTATTATTGTTTTTCCTCAAAAGTACAGCATTCAGTGTAAAGTCAGCCTGTGTATATTTGGATTATTCTAAAGCTTTCCAACCATCCTAAGTAACCGTCAAAATGTCCTCAGATTTTGTCTTGTTCTTCTTCTTCAGATAAACTGACAATAAAGTACAGTCGTAGTAGTGGACCAGGAGGACAGAATGTTAATAAAGGTAAGAATATCATCAGTTTTTGATAAAGAAATATGCAAAATATGCAAAATATGCAAAATGATCATGACTGTTGTAGTGATCTGACTACAGAGACTTTGAGTCCTAGCTCTATGAATAAAGAAAGTGAGGTGAGAATTTTCAAATTCACACAGCATTACACCCACATTGATGGTCATCTTCAGCAATGTTGAAGACATACATGTAGTATGGGTTGGCCTTGATGTATAATGAATTATGTCATCAACTTGTTGTGAGTTTTTTCAAATAACAAGTGATTGTTATACTTCAGTAAATAGAGTACTCTACTAGTACGTTTTACTATGCAGCACAAAAATTGCACCCCCCCCCCCCCGGCCATGTATAAACACAGCTTATGCTTGACTAAATTTTTAACCAAATGCACACAACAAACCTTTGATAAGCCGAGAGCTTTCGACTGCAGTCAGTCACTCCATGATAGAGGGCGCTGTTTATACAGCTTATTTTTGTAGCAGTCAATTAAAGAAAATTTTTTTTTGTCAAAGTATATCAATACACTGAGAGAATCTGAATACCTTGTTATCCTCTTAGCATGCAGAGATTTAAGACAATATGCATTTCTCCTTTGACATGCTTTTTGTCATTTTTTCCACAATTTTCAGTAAATTCAAAAGTTGATGTAAGGTTTAATGTACAAACAGCAGAATGGATTCCTGAAGGTACAAGAACAAAAATGTTAGAAAAGGTAAGTTTACTTTCTGTTTTTGTGGCAAATTTTATTTTTTTTAATGCAGTATATTATACAATACACAATAACTACCAAGTTTAAAATAAAAGGTTCATGGGTTTTAATTTGTGCATATCTTTTGTTTAGAATCCTCTGTCAATTGACATGTTTTGTCTGTGTTATTTATTCGTACATCAGTTGTTATTTACTTACTTTCAGTAGGTATTTGAATTATTTCATTCAACAAATTAGAAAAAGAGACGAAGATTGAAGACTTAAATAAGCTGATGGATTTATTGAAAAAATGTACAGTAAAATAATCTATCAATGCATGTGTACTCTTCTACACACAACACACATACAGACTAACAGATGGAAATATGTACATACATACATACATACATACATACATACATACATACACACACACACACACACACACACACACACATATGCACAAGCACAAGCATTGACTTAATTTTTCATACTTTTTCATTCACCAGTTTAAAACAAAGATAAATGCCAAAGGAGAGCTGATAATAACATCAGACACTACAAGAGCTCAGATTAAGAATTTATCAGAATGTTTACAGAAATTAAGAGATATGATATCAGAGGCTGATAGGAAACCAACACCGATATCAGCAGAAGACAAAGCTGCATTTAGAATGAGGTAACTAGGAGTACTTTGGTTGTTAATTTTTTTTTGTTCTAGAGTTTTTTAGATGAATATGTGTAAACAAAAAATCGTGGAAATTGACCCATGAGGGTGCCACATGACAGCATACTTTACAGACTAATTTCCTCCTCTTTGTTATCAGAATTCTAGGATTAAACAAAAATATTAACTTATGATCTTTGATTTCTTGTTTTCTGTAGAGTAGAGAGGTTTCATAGAGAAAGACTAAGGCAGAAGAAGAATCACTCAATCAAAAAAGAAGGCAGAAGTGTTTATGTAGAATAACATATCTTAATAGAATCGGTTTAGGACTTTTATACTTATTGGGAACTTTGTTTTTGTATGCGATTGTCATTCTCTGCAGTAATCAACTGTTTGTATTTACAGCTTATAAAGCAAAGGTTCGTCGAAAGACTGTGTGTACCATACACATTTTATGTTCCCCAAGAACACTTTAGATAGATAAGAAACAGGCTTCCCTCAGACCACTCACTACAAATATAAACAACACCACACTCATGCTGACAAGCAGGCACTGAATGTGTATACACATATCACCACAGGAAACCATGCAAGTAGACTCAAATTCTTGCTATTATGTATTTGTATGTGTCAAAATTTTGACACATACAAATTGATAATAGCAAGAATAGCTTGTTTGTTCCAAGGATGTTGTGTGTGTCTGTGTATCCGTTGGGGTTGGATGGTATTGTTTATATTAAATTTTGTGGTGAGTGGTCTGTGGGAAGCCTGTTTCTTATCTATCTAAATTGGTCTTGGGGAACATAAAATGTGCTAGACACACACAGTCTTTTGGCAAACGTGCATTTCTAAGTTGTATCCCTCCGTAGTAGCATCATTTGTGGGCTGCTTTGTCTTTTACAACTGCCAAATTGTGTAATATGATAAACATATTATTAGTATAAATAAAGTAATTCAAAGATTGAAAAGAGATGACAAAAAATGTTTTCTTTTTTGGATATTTTCATCCATTTTTATTTCGCCATGGAGAAGTAAAACTGAGATGTCGAATGCTGTAGTTTTGGTCAGTCTGTTTTGGTTACATATTAGTCCACAACAGGCAATGGGGAATATGTTGATAATTGAATAAAACTTATAGAACCTGAAGCAAATACCTTTTATTTCTTGCTGTTGAATGAGCACAATTCTAAATTTCTAAGTTGTATGCCAAAATCAAACTATATTAGACCAAAGACTAAGAAAGTAATTGAAGTAAATGCAACTGAAGATCCACCGAATCATGAATGTCATATGCTCAAACAATCATTGACAGAAACTGTCTCCTTTTTATACCAACATCAAAACGTTAAGGCTCCTTTGGAAAAATGCTCTACTTGGTACAAATGCAAATCAACATTCCCCATGCTATCTGCTCTATTAATTGGTTTTACCAATTAACATGAGTTTCACGTGCTCAAATTTCGGTGTCATGTCACCCCCCACCCCCCCCGTCCGTATACAATCTGTTACTATTAGTTTCAATATATCGTATACTGAATATGATCGGTGGTGGCGTTCTGTTAAGCTCCATTCCAACAACAGAGGAAAAAAACGAATCAATATAATTCACGTGTGACATTAATAACACGGACAGCTTACATTGCCATCATCAAAATTTTCTGAATCCGTAGAATGAAAGTGTGGGACGCGCGCAGTCAGCGTTCACGGTGAAGTTGCTCTGCCTCGCTCTGTTCTACGTAATGTTTTTGTTACTAAGCAACCAGCAGTGCGCGTCTTCTGATTCGATATATGACAAACGCGATTCATTTGTCACTCAAAGATGACGTCATGCCATTATTGTGTCGCCACTTCTTCGGTGCAAGTCTGACAACTTTAGTAGTACTAGTAGTCGGCATTTAGTTGCCATAGGTCGCCATCATGGGAAACAAGTGGGCGAAACCCGAGAGTGAAAAATGCGCCGTCACACTCAGAAAGAAAGGAGATATGTGGATACCTGTTCCCGGTGAGACGACACTACAGTCGCACGGCTACATCGTGGATAGAACCATCAGTAATGGCCAGTTCAGTAAGATAAAGCTAGCCCACTGCAACACGACCAATCAAAAAGTCGTCATCAAATTTATCAGCAAAAAACGCGCTCCCAGCGAAATTGCTGAAAAGTTCTTTTATAGAGAAGTTGAGATGATGAAGAAAGTCAGAGGACATCCTTACATAGTAAGTTTATGTTCTTGTAGTAAGTACTACATTAATCATGTGAACGTCGTAACGTAAAATTTCCAAGAAAGATTTACAGCCATCACGTCCTGTCAGTGTCAATTTCTTATACAAACTCGTTTCATGTTTGATAGAGGGATAAACACGAGGACATGCTAATGAAAAGTGTGACGTGTACACGGGCGGGGGGGGGGGGGTACTAACATGGTAAAGCTATGTAACACGCACACACACACACACTTTTTTTCGACTAGTGTAGACTTTTTGGGTATAAGTGAAAGAAACTCACCATAAGACTTTATGAATTTGTTATAAATGAGGAAAGAAAAGTGACACATGTAGGAATCGAACCCACGTCTCCCTAAACACTAGTGCTCTAAACGTCTAGTGTAGACGTTTGACTTGATTTTTAGGAGCAATTTGTAGAAGGTTAACATCCTTTTTTAATGCACCAACGACTTACTTTGTACCCCATGTTTTGGACAACGTAGTTTCCATTGAAGTTGCCGAATTTCTTCTTTTTTTAGAGACTCGATCGATGATACAATTTCCAAAATGCCAGGCAGATTTTAACATTTCGCCGAGACTTTGACTCATTCTGGCTGAATGTAGACATTTATATCGCTACGTATTTGAAGTTTTTGTAGCGTAATTTGACTGCACCAAGGTACAACTGTACCCATTAGATATCCAAGAACCCCCGGGTGGTATACATACTAGCATACACAAGAGAAGGGTCTTTTTTCATTTCTGCGATGATAGGTAACTGTAGGCCTATAATGTATGTGACGTTTATTACAATAAAACCCACAGACCTCTCGTACATCGAATGTGCAAGCTTTCAATTTGTATACCTTGTTGTTGTTGTTGTTGTCACGATATCACTAAAAACAATATAATTTTACCTTCTATTCAGTATTGATAGTTTAATGAAATCAGAATTCAGAAATTCTATTTTAAAAATGCATACAAGTATCTAAGATGTCTCCTTGTAAGTGTTTTACTTAGTTTAATATTGTACACAGTACATGTACCGTAATTAATCTGACCCACGATTTTAATATTGACATCAATATAAAATGTCATTTGGCGATACTTTTTATTGACGCCCATCTACGCGCGATTTGGATTGGTCAATATGACATTATGTAGTGATGAACACTATTGTATGATACTTTCACTACTTTTACCACCAGGTGGCGCTGTATGATGTTATTGAGTCGGAAAGCAATATCTACGTAGTGATGGAGTATGCACGACATGGAGATCTGTTAGATTATATCAACATCAAAAGTGAGTATTCAGTGATAGAAAAAATAGAGGTTTACAATTACTCTTAAACTGAGGAAAAAACACAAACCAAATTGGCCATAGCAAGGAATATAAAGAAAAAGATTGAGGCAGTCTTTCAACCACTTCGGATTTGGTTAAACAATTTAGAATTAAAAAAAAACAACAGTTGTCTGACAGAACTATAGTAAAATGTATGGTCCTGAATAAAAGAGCGATCCGAATTAATATATGTGGCTTCACTGATAAGATAATGCCAATGCAATGGGGATTGAAAAGTAACCCCGGAAGGCCAGATTGGAATTAAGATTTGGGTTCATGAGACGATCACGAACAGTTGACAGATAGAACTGTAGAACAGCTGCAATGGTCCAGAACAAAAGAATTGGTCCCATTCCCTTGATCGATAGATAATACTAATGTGAGAACCTGGAACTTACTCAACGGCACTTTCAACTCATTTATTAAATTCTCTCATTATCGACCGGGTCAAGTACTTTTTCCTTCACATTTCGATTTTAATACAAATTTATCACATTTTCTTCTCTGGTTGAATTTTGCGTACAGGACATTTGGACGAAGAAGAGGGACGTGTCTTATTTAAACAGATATTGTCAGCTGTCGGTTACTGTCATGAGAAGGGAATCAGCCACCGTGACATCAAATGTGAGAATATCCTCCTAGATGAAAATAACAACATAAAACTCTGCGGTAAGTCTGATAAAGGCCCAGTTGTTTGGCAGATCTATAGATTAAAAATAAAGGTGATCCAGAACAAGATAATAATCTCACTTATCTCACAAGATAACACTTATACGATGACCAATACGATGACCTGGGATGAAAACATAGCCCTTTACATATTGACAAGAAGATAAAATTATAACATAACATGTCGTTTTACCATAACTTTATATTAATTTGTTGAATTCAAACCAATAATGATCTCCGCTGTATCCTATTACGTCAACTGCTGACAGAAGTAATCTAAAACGAAAGCGAAAGTTTAGGTCAAAAGTAGTAGTGTGCACGTCATTCAACATTTTAAAAGGATATCTGTATTTTATATACTGTGCAGTGCGTGATAATTGATTACTTTGACTAGCCCTGGCCTAGCCTGGCCATTATGATACTTTTACGATAATGACCGATATTGGCGTAGACAATCTTGAGTACGTATGTAGAGTACTTTGTAGAATACGAGTGCGTCATAGGATAAGATAATAATGACCAACGAGTGATATTGGTCCTTAATTTTGAGAGCTGCAAAATGCCTAGAAATCAATTTATTACTGTTTGTATTTTTCACTTTGGCAGACTTCGGGTTTTCTAGAAAGTCCGGTTCTAAGTTAAAAACTCACTGCGGGTCATACGTGTATACTGCTCCTGAAGTGTTGGAAGGTGTTGTTTACGATGGACGTAAAGCAGACATTTGGAGTCTCGGTAAGTCAACTTACAGGCCCACTTTTATACAACGATTAAAATTGTGAACACGCGTAACTTCCAATCCGCATCGCAACCTCATAACAATATGGTTCACAGTACTTACTTTCATTTTCAAACTGAATTTCCAAATCCTGTAATTTATTATAATTCCAATTACCAAAACATTTTGTGTCGTGTCTAGGAACTGGTAAGAACTGTCCAGCTATGACATATAAATCACATTATGACGTATAATGTCTTGGTACTAAAAATCTGTAAACACGACAGTTCTGGGTTTATACTAACTAATTTTTAGGTACCACCAATTCAGAAAGCGCCAATGTTTTTACCACAGTCTTTATTCTTTCATAACTGTAATATAGTTTATTCCTCTTTCAATCGTATGAAAATAAAAAACCTGGTCCATGTAGCTAAACAGATAGAATTTTACATTGTAAAGAGAAAAGACAGCTTATGGCATATTATTCAGAAATGGAGAAAATTTTGATGAGTAAATTATTCATTGTACCGTTGCATCCTTTCTGTGAAATTGTTTTTATGTAATGTAACTATTTTCCTAAAACAAAACAAAACGAAACAGCTTCGTGGATATAATTTCGTATACACTGACTTGAACCAAAATGAGACAACAGTACAGTTCGCCTAACTATAGAGCTCTCGTGTATTCTGTAGACTGTTGTTAAATTTTTAAGGACCATTTATAAACTGCAAACTATTAAAACCACTGTTATATTAAAACTCTTCTTTCAACACAGCGTTGACTAATATTGCATGTCTGTGATTTGATTCCATTAGGCGTTGTTCTCTATGCCATGTTGTGTGGACGCAGTCCTTTCAAAGAGACCGACTTGGCCGTTCTCACCAACTCCATGAAGCGACGAATTCACTTCCATAAAAAGGTGACGAAAGGTAGGTAACCCACCATACTTATTTTCTTAGTAGCATATGGAAGTATATGAATAATTGCCACCACCATCCACACCACCACCACCATCACCACCACCACCACCACCACCACCAACAACAACAACAACAACAACAACAACAACAACAACAACAACAACAACAACATCATCATCATCATCATCATCATCATCATCATCATCATCATCATCATCATCATCATCATCATCAACGTCATCTTTAAATAGGTAATAAGTAAATTGTAATAAATACATGAATGAATAAATGAATAAATAAATAAATACATAAATAATAAATACCATAAATTTGAACGTTGACCGGCGTTCACGCAATCACATATAATGTTTTAATCCAAATCGTACAATGCTTGTATGTTTTATTTTGTGTAGATTGTCGTGAGATCATGCGATCGATGTTGAAAGTGACCCCAAAACAGAGAATTACTATGAAGAAATTGAAAGCCATGAACTGGATGCACAAACCAATTGATACTAGTACTTTGTCACATGGTACACCCGGTAGCTACTCAGTCATGTCATTGGGTGAGTTGTCCCTGTGTTCGATGCATGAATGAATGAATGAATGAATGAATGAATGAATATATGCGTGTCTATACATGCATATTTGAGTCTGTCTGTCTGTCTGTCTCTCTGTGTGTGTATGTATGTGTGTATGTATGTATGTATGTATGTATGTATGTACGTACGTACGTACGTACGTACGTATGTATGTACGTACGTACGTACGTACGTACGTGTATGCACGTACACAAGTATGAATACATACATGCATGCATGCTGGTTTGTTTGTTTGTTGTGTGTGTTAGTTTGAGGGTGTAATTATTTTTTCCCGTCTTACTATTTCCATGCAGCCTCCAACGATAGTTCGTCTGATTACATGTCGAACCCAAATGCTGAACATGGATTCACCCAGAGCAGTCACTCACGTGGCAGTAAACGAAGTTCAAGTATAGTGACCGACGTTCTGAAAGCTGTGGCTATCAAGCACTGGTAAGCGATGTCATATTAGCTCCGTTAAAACTGACACCACAAAAACCTCCTAATGCTGTCCGGGTTTCCTTTTACAATACCGGGAGAAAATGACAACAACTGTCGACTCCTTAACTTTGGAGCATTTGCCCTAAAGAAATTTTGATTTGCTGTGAAGTTTCTTATAATTAAATCAAAATAATATAACCTATTTCAAATAAAAACAGCATCTTACATTTTTGTTATGTATGGGATGGAAATGTACAGCCCGTTTCAAATTACCGTTCAGCGGTTCTGTTTGTTACAACCATACATAAATCAATAACAAACTGCATATTCTATGCTAAGATGGCAAGATTGCAACTTCTTGCTACATTTTGTTTAGTATGAAATAAACCACCTACACATTATGCAGACATACTGGCGCCTATATTAACGTTCTGACATCTGCCTGTGATGTCTGCTGATGTTGTAAGAAACTGTATTCCTCAGTTCAATCTGTTGTTTCTTATTGGTTTCTGTGTAGTTGTAGCAAAACAGAGTCGCTGAACGGTAACTGGAAACGGGCTGTAACTCTCAAAAACACTTTCAGCATATTTCAATTTGATTTCGAATATCCTAATACTCGAGTAATCACTTGTCATTTTCCTTCCACAGCGGCGGAGATAGTCAGCTTGACCTACCCTTCCACCATCTGACAGCTGATGTGTCAAAAACTGGTCTGAGAGGACCTGCAGCAAGGCGAATCAGTGTACAGCTGAGCCAAACTCAATGTAAGAAATATACTAAAAAACTTCTACAAAAAGAAGGAATTTTATACTTTTCCCACTTGTTAAAGAAGTGCAAGTCACCGCCTTCTAGTCGAATTCGGGAGGGGGCTTATAATGACCAACAGTTGTCTTCGTCCGTATCGATTTTCTTAACATTTGTTATAATATATTTGTGCTATTTTTGTCCTTTTTCCTCATCACATCTCTCCCCTCCGCCTCCCCACTATTCTGTTAAATGTCTATCAAATTTCTCTTTACAGTCAGCAAAGGACGCCCAGGTCCTGCCCAGCAGCGACGTATGAGTCTCGGTGTATCAAGTCCATCTGATCGCCGTGCTAGTCTCCGTAGAGGAAGCCTGGTGACTCAAAACTCTCAGATTCACATGCCATCGGGTGCTTTAATGGAATCCGTCACCCGTCTGCGAGAAAACCAAGTCGACAAAGACTTGCACGACCTCCACTATTGCACCGGTGCTAAGGTAGCTGCAGCTGTCGGCGGAAATCGTAGACACTCTGCCGAGTGCACACGTAGAAACTCTGTAATGACCGAATCTATGAAAGTGAAGGGCACAGATATGGATCCCGAAGAATTGGAGAAAATCGGAAGATTGAAGTCCAAAGTGGCACACTGTGTTGCTGAATAAAACAAATTAAATGTTGTTGACAATTCCATACGTATTCTACGGTTGCATCCAATAAAATCAAATCGCATAACTAAAATTTTCACGGTTCTGCTTTCTTAATAGGGAAGATGGGGTATGTAGCATGTTTATCTTCTCGTTTATCTGTCTCTCCTTTTCCTCCCATCTTCTTTCTATTGGATTCTAGGTAAACAAGGTTCCCAACTTCTCTACACATTTGGCATGTTCTCTGAAATCGTGAACAAGTGCCACCGCGCTGCCGCCATGACTGTAGATGATGTCAACAGACCAAACACTTGCTTATCATCACTGTTCATCACTAAATCATCACAAAATATACAGGGTGGACGAAAATTATTTTTAGCTGTAGGAGCTGAAAATTTGGGTCGGTCTTAGCGAGAATTAGAGAAAAAATAGGGTGACCCTAAGTAAGCACACAGCAAAATGCTTGAAGACTGTAATTCACATTTTATTGAGAAACAATTTTGATGTACATCGATATTGTAACTGTTTCAGAAAAGTAACTGGGATAGCTGTCATGTGCAAGTGAAGCTATATATTGTCAACAGTAAAATGCAAGAAAAATTAGTACTTTTTAAAACTGTGAGACGCTCTCATATTCTATCAATCTAACGATATGGAAATCATAATCATAAAAAAATTCATTTCCTGCCATAACATTCACTGGGCATGTAATATAAATATGACCCCCCCAAAAAAAAAAAATAAAAATAAAAAAAATAAAAAAAATAAATAAATAAAAAATAAAAAATAAATAAAAAAATAAAAAAAATAAAAAAATAAATAAGAAAATAAATAAAAATAAATAAATAAATAAATAAAAAATAGGCATTCAAACCTTTACATCAGGTAGTCATCCACCTTATTCATGTAGGGAGGATTATCATTCAATCCTCAGATACAATGCCACATATGTGGTGTCAATATAATAAATGCTGAGATATCACCAATGTTAATAGCTTCCAAATAAACAAACATTGAAAAAATTATATTACAATAGTTTTATGCAATATGACATTTGACCTGTTCAAACTATATGAAAACTGATCATAGATATTAGAACTCAATATCCTCAATACTAGAAGTAAAGAATGACATCACATTCAAACATTCAAGTAAAAAACCTGAAAGTGTTCAAACATACATGTGGTGATAGTGTAAAAAAGTGCAATTTAAAAGTATCAAATTCATTGTAATTGATGGCTATCAGATAATACAATACCACGGAGATTTAAAAACCTTCACTCACATAAAAAATAGTTTCCAAGTGTGACAGGTTATAAAAATAAAGTTACTTGCAAAAGCTATATTCAAATCTGTATTAAATTAAAGTACTCTTCAAATGTGACAGAAAAGTAAAGTTAATCTTCAAATTCATTGAAATTATTCACCAAATATCAACTGACTATTATTTGTGACTTCAACTTTGGTCTAGAAATCTGTAAAATGTCTATATTTCATGTTGGCTAGTAACAGATTTTACAAATTATGAATAAATGTATTTGATTTTCAGTTTCTCGGCCAATAAATGTATTTGATTTTCAGTTTCTCGGCCAATGAAAATATGTATTTATCACCTATTAAAACTTACCACTACAATTTATTTAGCATTTCTAATTTGAAAAACTAATAACTTGGAACACTGAAACATCTACTTGTGAATGTTATCAAATTACAACAAACTAAACAAGTTAAGATATATCTACATAGTAATACATAAATGATTCCATTGCTTGAAAAGATTATACATGTATTTAGTACAGGACATGACAGAACAATAGGAAATTTGATGAAATATTCAACTACTTAACCTTACAATTACAAGTCAGTTCATGAAACCTCCATACACAATATTTTGATAAAAATTTCAATTCAGCGCTGGAATACTTTAGATATTTTTCCCTAATATAAATTTTTCATTCAGCTAAGAAAATACTTACGGCCTAAGGGCCATTTGAATGAAGGCCAAGACAAGACATGACATGACAACACCCTTAGGCCACGAGTATTTTCCAGATGAATGAAAAAAAAATGATGCCCCCAATTCCATGGAAAATATTTTGAGCAGCGTAAAAACAATGATATTGATGTGATGTTGAATGGCTAGGGTTTCTATACCATATTTTTTTGCTTCAAGCACATTCAACATGATTTGTATGTGTGTATGTATGTATGTATGTGTGTGTGTGTGTGTGTGTATGTATGTATGTATGTATGTTATGTGTGTGTATGTATGTGTGTGTGTATGTATGTATGTATGTATGTATGTATGTATGTATGTATGTATGTATTAGATTTTCAATCCAAATTAAACAGAACATGTTATTTTTTCAACTTATTCAATTCCTTCTTTTGATTTCTGTTGATCCATAATGATTGTATCTCGTTCACGTCTAGTCTTCTCATTCAGTTCTCGTGCTTCTTGACTGCAATCAATAACATTACATCATTACACCGGATTGAACAGAGGATACACCTAAGGGACATCGATCACACAATGTCACATAAGCTCAATAAATGACCTTCGTTTGTTTCGTAGGGAAGAGGATCTGGTGTCAATGCAATTGCTGAACTTCATTTCACACTTTTAACCATTTTTTAAAACTGTCATGCCTTCAACGATAACAGCATTTGTATTTACTACTGAGATGTTGATAAGTTGATGTGATACACAGTGCTGGGTTTCTGGTAGTATTTTAATGTGTTTACCATCATGTTTTTACACAACATCAATCGTAGTGGTGTGACCGCTACAGTTTTCATCATGGTTTACGTCATATATAAATGTGTCAATGTCGCACTTATGATCATATGTTTAGGGGAGAGGAAGGGGTTTTGTCCTAAATGAACAAGTTTGTTCATTGAGCTTGTGCAACATTGTGCGATCATCCCTAAGTAATGAAAGTCTTAAATATTTGCTGGTCCTTTGTTCAAGAAAACTCCCAACAAATTCTCAATTTAATTAATTTAAAAAGAAAAAGGAGCATCAGTAATTCTTTAAATACAGAACAAAATGATGCAAAATAATACCCATACATGTATTATACTACAAAATGGCTACTGATACTTTTAAAATTGGATTTACAATTCCAAAACAAAATGTACATTCCCTAAGATGTTGCGGAAGTTGTGCATGCCAAGGGTAATAATTGTACCAATGCTTTGAGAATGGGCATGGGAAAGTACTATTAAAAGGTTGCATTATAGATGCTATTACCTATATTGTCGTTTATCTTCGTCTGGCAATTCTCGCCATGCATTACCCAGTGCTTTGGTCACTTCCCTACCTATCAGATGGGGGTGTTCCCTGCAATTAAGTGTAAACACATATCTCTTAGTACAGTTATGAAAGTACACATTCTATATGACCTTGTGGTTCTTATATTGGGCACTATAATTCTTTCCTTACATATTGAAATATTCGGAATAATTTTCTATCATTCAAATAGTTTTCAATCACCTTGCATGAACTTGCACCAAGGTAGGCATTCCGACATTTTGTTGGGTACGAGAATCAAAGAACACCACTCTTGGTATACCCAAGCCTCCTTGTGAACATTCAAGCACCTGTATTGTGCTGTGTTGATATCAATTTGCTGCTACCTAATGACTGTTTAAGTATATATGTACTGTGAACTGAAAAAGAGACAAGTTAAAATACACTTGTTGTTATTTGTTCATTCTACTAATTGTCTATTAGCAAACTTCAATACATCATCAACAGGAACGGCAAAGAGGTGATTAGTTTTTTATTATTAATATATTGCTAAAAAAAAACTAAATCAAATTAGCTTATACATGTATAATGATTTATATAATGATTTAAATCAAAAGTTAAGTGGCATCGGCATCAGAATAGAAAGAGTGCTATACACTTGTACCACATGATGTTGCATAATCTTACATGCTTCCTTTTGTATTGTGATATAAACTCAAGTAAACTTACATCTTATACTGTTGGTAATGTAATCTTGTGTAGAGTTGATAACCATTTATCCATGATTTTGGTGGTGGTAGTGGTGATGACAAAGACATCTGACAACCGTCTTCTGGTTCTTTCACAAAAGATGTAACATTGCTACATAAACTACAATTTCTACTTTCACAATCATGTAATGTTGATAACCTGTGATACTCGCCTGGTTGTCTTTGTACATTTTTGCGCTGTAAAAAAAAATCAAGTAAATATTTATTATAATTTAATACTGTAGTATATGTGGTTTTAATTAATAGTTTAAATACGATCGATTGATTTATTCGAATACTCAATTTCATTCTGAAACAAAATACATAATATATCCTCTATTTTAGAATACATGAAAACACTTTGAAGGAGTTGTGGCAGTCAAATGGTTAGTGATGTTGAAATGGTTAGAGGGGGTGGGTGGCCAGTAATCTGTACATTGCTGGTAGTGGAGTCAAGACGTTCAAATAGTTAGAGGGGTGGGTGGCCAGTAATCTGTACATTGCTGGTTATGAAGTCATGATGTTCATACGGTTAGAGGGGGTGGGTGGTCAGTAATCTGTACATTGCTGGTTGTGGAGTCATGATGTTCAAATGGTTAGAGGGGGTGGGTGGTCAGTAATTTGTACATCGCTGGTTGTGGAGTCATGATGTTCATATGGTTAGAGGGGGTGGGTGGCCAGTAATCTGTACATTGCTGGTTGTGGAATCATGATGTTCATACCGTTGGAGGGGGTGGGTGGTCAGTGACACACACACACACACACACACACACACACAAATATACAGTTCAGCATTCATTCTGTATTCAGCTAATATTGAATCATGTGTCATGTAGCCTTACCTTCAGCTGTTTGTTGGATGACTTTAGCAGACCAGGAAGAGTTTGTCTCTTACTCTGTCCATCACCTACATTGTTGTTGTTTGTTGACAAAGAATTGTGCTTCTTTCCATCTTGTTTATTTACCATGGCTTTAAGTACTTGAGATGACCCAATACCAGTAGTTGATGCTTTGGAGTCTAAACTCAACTTGCTTCCATTTGGTGAAAGGATGCTGAGTGAGTAGGTATGCTCAAATGGAAATGTATGATTGGATGTGGGAGAGAAAACACCTGATGAAGCAGCTGAATCAGAGAAAGTTGCTATGGTAGATGGTACGGATCCACTGATTGGTGACATAGAGACCTGAGACGAAGTCTGAGGTAGGGGAGGTATGTCTGACAGCAATGGATCATCCTTGGAAAGTAGCTGGTGATTCCCGGATAGTGGTAGTTCAGTACTGGTCAGTGACGTTAACTTGTTTCCATGCCATGGTGAAAATGTATCCTGCCAATGAACACAACAAATGGAACTATATAATAATAATGACTCGGTATTTACAAAAAAAATAATCAAAACAAACACATGCATTAAAATTAAAAGAACCAACAGACTTTTGTTGAATAATTTGAGCATTGAGACTTTCGCAATGTCAGATAAATTGAACAACAAATAAATAGTTCTGCAGAAACATTACGTTACAAAACATATTTCATACCTTTTCAGGGATGCTGTTCATGTTTACTGTATCTGTGGAAATACTCGGTACTACACTATCATCCAATACTTCTTGCTTAATGACTATACCAGCATTTTCAGAATCTGAACCTAGAAACTGTTTCTCTGCTAATAATTCTTCTTCTTCTTCCTGTTCATCATGGATATTCATTTCATCAATCAGTTCCTCTAATATCTCAGGGGTAATCATGTGTAATTCTCTGCCAGGTACAGTCTGCTGACCATGTTTCTCTGTGTTGAAGATTCAATGCACAACTATGAGAGAGGCCTATGATGCATGAGAGCCACTGCGGCATACTCAGGCTATTTGCTATTTGAGTGTTTAAGATGTTCTCTGCAATAGTACTTTCACAAACATAGTGAGTGAAAGAGTAGAAACAAACACTATAAGCACAACATACTGCAAATACTCTCAGGGTACCAACACCAACACTCTCAAGTCATTTGTTACCATGATAACATAACTTACAGTTTTTAATCAAAACAGTAAATTTTATAAAATATAATTTTATATATATATATATATATATATATATATATATATATATATATATAGTTTTGGTAGTACTGGAACTCTTTCTTGGGTGTAACTCGGAGTTTCACGAGTGTCTGATGATCGCAATATGCGTGAAACTCCGAGTTACACCCAAGAAAGAGTTCCAGTACTACCAAAACTATTACGCTCTGCCACTGCGGTATAGAGCACTGTCTTAGCAGATTGATACTCACCGAGTTATATATATATATATATATATATATATATATATATATATATATATATATATATATATATATATATATATAATAGAAAGACATCTATTCTATGATTGAAAAGTATTTACATAATAGGATTTCATTTTAGTGGACACAATAGTGGAAATACTGAAAATATATACCAACTAAAATTTTAGTGTACCATTAACCTTTAATATGTAAATTTAGCCTGCATTATAAATAGTTGTTCTAGTGACTAGTAGTGTGTCATTTCAGTTGCATGTAACGCAACAATGAAAATACTGAGAGTATACCAACTGAACTTTTGTTTTGTTGTACCAAGTATTAACCTGTATGTAAGTTTAGCTTGTCTTACGACATTTGTCCTTGCCATTTCCTTCCATGAGTAGGAGACTACTGTATATCCTTGTGCAGATACATACCTGGATCAACTTCAACAAACAAACAACCATCCTTTACATATGCCAACTTTCCAGTCTTTTGCCCAACCTCTGTTATCTTCTTTTGTAAGAAATCCACATACTCTACGGCTCGATTGAGTACCATGAACTGTCAAAAGCATAATTACATACTTTGAAAAAACAATACTAGCAAGTTCATTTGACTGTTAATTAACATAGATTGTGGCTCAAAAATAAGCTCTTTATAAACTTCTTCTGTTACTTTGTTCTAGAAAACACCAAATTATTCTAGTTAAAAGGAAATATTGAGGTTACATTGAATTTTTTTGAAATAGGTCAAAATGCAAAATTTTGTCATTACTCATTAGCATCCAATATGGCCACAGAATACTGTGTAAACACTATGGCAAAATTTAAAAAAATTACAATTTCCTTCAAAACAAGATGGTGAACCCCCCAAATTTCTTCTATTATTTCAAAAGGGTCAGGAACAAGCTTTCATATTGCAAATTTTGGAGAGAATTGAAGCACTTTTTTTTCAGGGAAATTTGTCCTGGGGTGTATTCAACCTAAAATCACACTATGATATGCTGGTTTGTTCACCCATCAATAAAAAAATAGCTATCCTTCAATCAACTGGACATAATTAGACTAAATAGGCTGTTACAGTGAACCCCCTCTGTTATCTACAAAAATTAAATCTTTCTTGTTTGATACTCAAAGATCTAGAACAACCCTTCTATTACAAAAACACTACAAAACAAAACAAAACATCCTTTCAAATTGTCTGACAGCCATACCCAGTCTGTTGGAGTCAATCCTGTTTTTTGAAAACACCCTTCTGATGGCCCTAAATTTGTGTTTCCAATAAAGTACTAAAACCTGGAAACTTTTGCTAAAGACTTATTTTTTGCTTATTTTGCTGGAAAACAAAACCATGACAATAATAAGTAGTAGCTTAAATGCCTTCATGTATGTAAAAAGAGTACAACACACTTAGAAATGTGTAAATACTAGTCTTTGGGACCCAGTTGAAGACTGTAAAATTTTCTAGTGGCGAAAGTATCCTGGTTGCAAGAATAGCTTCACTATAAAGAACACGTCATTATTTTGAACCACTTTCATGTCTCTCAATTCATTATAAAAAAAAGTCACAGAGTACATGTATATCTACAAAGTTGTCCATGACTTTTTATTTTTCTATCCCTTTCCAAGTTTAAGATGATTTGAGAAGTAAATTGATACTGATGTGACTTTTTTACCTTGGTTTCTTGTACCCTGTCATTAGTAGTTGGTAATCTCTCGGCAAGTTGATGGATGGCTTGGTTAACAGTGCTGTGACGTTGCCTACAATATAGACCAATTCTATTTAAAAGTACTGCAACTAGCTTTAAAGACACAGCCAACAAATATTTTGTTTCTGCATTTGGTAATTGCATGGTGGCATGTTTAATAGTTCATTTCATTTAGACTAAATGTTGCATGAAAGTGTAGTCATTAAATCTTGTTATTTATATGAAAGTGTAGAATGTGCAGTTTCTTATTGGTTTCTGTGTAGTTGTATTAATCATAGTCTGTAAGGTACGCTGTGATGGGGTGCCCTCAAACATCGGCCAACCCCTAACACGTCAATCGTGAGAGGAGGCCGGTGAGGGCGAAACGTCAGGACGTATCTTACAGTCTATATTAATCAGAGCCAGAGCCAATGGAGTGTAAAGTTGATGGTTATGACCAGTGTGCCCTCTAAGCCAATTTGATGCACCACTGACACACAATTTCTAGTGATGCACCAAAATTTGGTGTTCCCCTATCTCTTACTATGTGGTGACCAGTGTGCCTTTTAAGCCAATTTGATGCACCACTGACACACTTTCTAGTGATGCACCATTTTGACTCACAACACAAAATTTGGCTATCATTAGAGGGCACACTGGTTATGACTATTTAGGCCTGAATAACATAACGACAGAGCCTGTAAATTGTAATGCTATAACTTCATCAAATACTAAAATTATGGTAAATCCTTTATATCATACATGACATAAAATACAGTATTTATTTACCTTTCATGAACAGTATGTAATGCCACACTTTTCATTCTAGTACTCAAACCTCTTCCACATCGTCCAAAATGTTTGGTATGACGGTATTTCCAAAGATTAGCTTTCTTCATTCTGTGATGTAGTTGCAGTGGATGTTCTGACACTGGTGACAGATCAGGAGATTCGCAGCGAAGATTGGGTTCTGGAATGCTACATCTCTGACTTGAGGTAAAATCCATGTCTTGGAATGGAGATGGTGCTTCACGCTATATCATGCAAAGTGTACACATAGAATTAGAAACCACCAATCAATATCAACAAGTCTTTGTAGAAGACGTATCTCCTCAAGTACTTCACTTCTATGTGAATGAATGGTGGCATGGTTTAACATTTTGATAATTTTGATATTTTATATCAATTTTGATAATTGAACATGTAGGTCAAAGTCAAGCTAAATGTATTAAAAGAAAGCTTTACCTGATGGGGATAGACACGTGAATGGAGTCTCTTTGTATTAAGTTATGCAATAAATACATTTTAAACACCAAACATGGCCCCAATTCGGTCAAATTTAGATATACCACAAAACGAAGTAATGTGCATATGTCCCATATGATGTCACCTTTGTGCCAGGTTTGGTTGAAATCAGACATTGAATGTCAAAGAATGGCATAGTGTACAGTGTTTTTTTTTAAAGGGCGGTACATACGTAATAATTATCCGAGTTCCTCAGTCATTATACCGGGGTTCCCCACCAAAATTATATTACAATGTATAATAGGAATATTGCCAGTGTTACCAAATTTACCCCTGTTACCGTGACTCCCACACCTTAGCAAAAACACTGATACAGACAGATATACACACAACACACACACACACACACACACATGGACAGATCCTGTTGCAATAGTCCTCCCATTTAGGGACTGAAAATGTTTTACTGAGGACCCCTACCACAGTTAGTATATCTTGGTTGCTTGCTTTTATTGGGACCCCTTCTACATTTTTGTATGCAATATCAAAATCAAAATGCATACTACTTAAAGGAGCTGTCAGTACAATAAATCATCAGCAATATTGGAAGCATTAGATAAACAGTGCCCTCTAGTGATAGAGCAAAGAAAATTTGTTGAGGTTATACATGCCTGATGCAGCATGCAAGTGTTTTCTGTATGTCGTGTCATGTCATGTCATTATAACTATGTACCATTACCAAGCTGAATATCAGTTCATTTCTTAATTTGTGGCATAAATACAATTCTCATATTTTTCACAATAAACATGGAAAGAAATCATAGATTATAAAAATATTTTGAGAAATGCAACTCTGTCTCCTACTGCTGTATAAGACTTCTGAGGGCCTGTTACTGGGTATTCATGCTGACACCTACGTGTACCTAATACCACAGACCAAAAAGATCAATAAAACCAAGGAAATTTGAGGGATTCACCAGCACAATTCCTATGGATAAACATGCTAAAAACAAATGTCATTGCTACCAGATGCCAAACTGTAACACAATTATCTTCAAAAACTCATTCTTCCCACGAACATTTTTAGACTGGAACAATCTTGGAGATAGTGTAGTTAAAGCTGGAACTGTTGGTGCCATCAAGGCATCCATCCAGCATGACTAAGTGTCTTTTCTTTCTGTCAATCACATACCAGTTTATCTGGTTGCATATCGGCATATTCAAACAAATGCAAATACTGTTCTGAGTGTTCATTTTGAAAGAAGGTAGGCATAGGTCAAGTCACACAATATGTAGCATTGTTATCTAAATTTACTTATAGGTTTGCAATAAATAGTAATAGTGTATCAGGATACAAAAACAGGTTTTTATATGTGTGTAGTACTGCACATGAACACTGGTAGAAATGTATAATTTGTTTACAACATAGGCTAGTTGTTGTCATAGAATGTTTTCACAAGAGGGGTCATTGATCAGTAAAAATATCTTTTTGTACTTGCCATATACAAACCAGGAAGGGTGAATCTTGGATCCTGTGGATACAACAGCGCACATCTAGATCTATGTCATGGCAACACATGTCTATGTCACTCAGGGTTCTGCTGTGTTCGAAATATGAGTCAAAACGTTCAAAAGTTCCACGTCCCCGAATTGATATAGTGGTGATGGTGTAATTGTATACAGGGTTGTCACTATGAGTCGCTAGACGAGTAGTGACAAGGGCCCCTTAGGTCACTCAGATTTACCTTGACTGAATGTTGAATAATATTGGGGAATAACATCTAACAGACTAATTTGTCTTACCTTGACTACAACACCATTATACAGGTCACTTCCTACACAGCTCTCAGCTTTCCACATGTTCCCTAACCTAAATAGACACTGTAAAATATGACGTTTACTTTTAATTATTATTATTAGCTTTACCTTTAAAATAAAATAGACCTAAAGATACAAGTCAGAAAACCTACAAAATATGTGTATATTAGCTGAAGTTTTAGAACTTTGGCCATACTGTATTAAACAGATGAAGGTAATCGAGTACACTTCCACTGACAGTGACTAGACTGTGCATATACAGTGTTACAGTGTAAACTGTCTAGTAGTACTATATATTATCACGGATCTGATCAGTCACTGAGTCAGTCGGTACAGTAGACACCCTAAGCTGGGTACTAGGTTATTCGGTCGGTTCTCGTCGATCGACTAGTCAACCAGGACTAGGTTAGTTCATCATTCATCATCAAGCGACATCTTCTCGGTCATTTCTGGCTCTGGAAATATAGGCTCCGAGAACTCCGATAAATCTCCGAAGTGGAACGGATTTATCGGAGTTCTCGGATCGGAGCGTGTACTAACTATTTCCAGAGCTAGGTCACCTCGTGTTTTTTTCAACCTCTTTGACTAAATGTGTCGATACTTGGTTTGTCCATGAAATACTTTATTATCTAGTCAAGACAACAGACCATTTAGCATCGGGAAATCTGGCTAATATAAAAAACCATCATGTGCATAGGAACACCTGTGTCACACTGCAGTGCAGTGCAGTGCAGTGCAGACAGTCCAGTCCAGTCCGAACGGTTGCATAAAATTTTCACATACATGTTTGAAATCTCGCACATGATTATTCAACTGTTAATAACTGAAATTGGAATAATGTCTTCTAATTACCTATTGTCACTCAAGTATGCCTTAATATCTGCTTCATCGGTCGTATTTTTGATGAATAAAAGAAAGCGTCTGCTACACCTACAGGTCTATCGTACGATTGGGTTTCGCCTTGTTACCCAAATTTATGCAAATTTATGCAACAATTGAACTTCTAGTACAAGAAACAGGTTCTCATTCGGCGTAGTAACCGAATTTGGATTAATTCGCAAAAGAAAGTAAACAATGATTATGTACACTGTGTCTGTGTGTATGGGTTTTGAATGTAGACCAGCGACATGTACACATGAGCTAGGGACCGGTAAGTTTCTCCAGCCTTGGGGTGGATTTTTTCTATCGGGCCGACAAAAAGTCACTGACCCTGTAAAAACCAAAACGGCTGACCTCCTATCGCCTATATCTAAATATGATGGCACCCCCATATCATAATCACATGCCGGATATACAAATGTATCATCACATGACTCAGAGTGAACTGCTTGCCTAGAAAACTTAGGGAGCGATCAGTTTTTACGGCCAGGGGTGGGCCGGTGACTTTTTTGTTCGTGTTGTACTTAAAAATTGTGACACCCGCTTGCAATTCATCCACAGAACAAACCAACCCCCCTCTGACAAATAGCAAAAAAACTGACCCCCCCCCCCCATCTGTTGACAAAAAGCATTCTTATTCTTCTTGCAAAAGCACTCTATTCTCAAACACAATACAGTACACTGCAAGACCAATTTTACCTGTCACATTTACAGTAATTTTAAGTGTATCTGGTAAATTGCTAACCAAAATCCATTGCTTCACATGTATAAAGCTCTTAGACAGGAACCCTATGATCTGTTCACGGACATACAAAATATTCATGGTTTAGTAACCAAAAGTTCTAGGATATCTCTTAGCTTGAGTGAACTATTAATATTGATTATTAAATTCAGCTAATTATCAAGTGCAATATTATAAACGGAGTTGATATAATTGTAAATCCAGGTTTTTCACTAGGTTTGAAAGTAGAGGGAGAACTTTGGGGAGAGGGTTTGGGAGGGGATGCCCCCCCCCTCCCCCTCCCATGGTAATTATAACAGCTTTTTGAAAAATTACCACCTTTTGGAGGCCACTTAGAGCACCATTCAGAAGTAAAAAACTTTAGAGTTTTAAATGGTTAAATCGTCATAAATAACGAATTTCTAACATACGAGAAAACTTTCGATTCTAAATGAACCGCCATTTTGGTATTTCCCTGGACAACCTCCGAGGCTGGGTAACAGAGATAAACCGAGACTAGGGACAAGATTATTTATGGTTTCTGATACACCTGACATCATTTCGTTAGGCGTTGGCATACATTACGGTATCCTAAACCTGTCTAGGGTCAGATGTGAGAAGGCGAAACAAAACAAATGACACGACACGACACGACACGACACGACACGATGGAAACACAGGGGCCAGTGAGCATGTAATTGATCGATCGATTTATTGGTTGATTTATTATTTGGTTGAATGATTGATCAATTGAATGATCATTGTTTTGTGGTGCAATATAACTTATTTTGTGTGTGATATTGATCAATTGACATTTTTTTTGTGATACAAAAGTTGTTTTTCTTCTTTCCCTGGCTACTTTTCTCTCTTTCAATTGTATACAATTCTCTCTTTATTGACTAAATAAAGACAACTTGTCCATTCTTCTCCTCTTACCTAAATTAAAAGACCCCTTAATTTCATAAATAGCATGTATCAGTTACTGCGAAAATTTGCTTTATGTCTAATCTTCTAGTAGGAACCATAAACCCTACATGTACGAACATACTAGTTAATGCATAAATGAGTGTGATAATCTCCCAGAAGATAAGAGATAAAGCAAAGTGTCAATGTCAGTGATTTCTTGCCAATTATAAGATTAAACGGTGTTTTAATTTAGATAAGGGGAGAAGAATGGACAAGGTGTCTTTATTTAGTCAATAAAGAGCACACAGCTGAAAGAGAGAAAGTTAGGAGGGAAAGAAGAAAAAAGTTCTATATCACCACAAATCTCAATGAGTCAATTGATCAATATCACACACAAAATAAGTTATATTTCACCACAAAAATTGATCATTCATTCGGTCAATCCCTCAACCAAATAATAATCAATCAATAAATCGATCAATCAATTACATGCTCGCTCGCCCCTGTGATGGAAATAGAGGTAAATAAAGACATCTAGCCATTCTAATCAGATCGGGTATAAACCACCCCAATAATGAATGTTCGCATCATTCTATATTCACAATTTACATGTTTACTTACCATTCACGCGTGAATACCACTTGATTGTTATTTCTTGGAAAGACGGTACGTAAGGGTACGTTAGGTGTAGTAACACATCAACAGTGTTAATGAAAACTTGGAAATATTAGGATTTTATTAGCTCAGCTGTCAACAACTGGTCGCCGTCTGACCATCCGTCCATGAACTTTTCTCTCATTATATTTGCTGTTTGTTATACATACAATGCATTGTTCCATATTGTATATCAATGCAGAAAAATGTAGTCCTAAACACATAACCTTTTTTCCATCCATACGGCCAGTGACGTGGCAAATGCCAGCTTGAATTGATCTGCTTCTACGTGTTGATAATATAGGATTACCTGAATATATGGATGTGGCAACTGGATATTATTAAGTTCATGTCTATGGTTCAGGGGGATGTAGAAGTCCGACTTGGTTTTGGCAAAGTCGTCTGCAGGCTTTATGTAGGTCCTTGTTGTGGTAGGCATGCCAAATTGGACAGGTGGCTGCAAAAACGATTCTCGAAATTCTTCTCACGAAATGAACGATGAAAAAATGTCCGTGTGAGAAAACATCGTAGATGAACAACGTAATATCTAACACCATAAAGACGAGATAAGTGACAATCAGTAGCAGGGTTCCTTTTATGGCGCGGATTTCAGCGGGTGTCAACGTACTTGGTGGCAGCGGTTGGACTCGCGGATTTTGAGCGTGCACAAGATGGTTTTGCTTTCTCACTACAATGAAAATCGGGATATTTGTACTCACAATGACGACCAGTGCTAGAATATGACACACATTAAGCATGATGTCCCATAGAACATCTTCGTCGGTAAAACTGCGTATAGAACAGGAGCAAGAAGAGCCTTCCGCGAATGCTTGCAGTAGTTTGACAAGTAAGAGGACTGCTGGTATGAGCCACGATGCTGTTATTGCCATAGCGATGTTTTTACCGCTGCAAACTGACATATACCTATATGGATATTTAATATAGACAAACTTTTCTAAGGACATCATGATCACGGTGGACATAACCGTAATCTCGACGAAGACTCTCAATGCTTGCAGGACACCTTCAGAAATGATGTTTGGATTGTAGAGATTCCCAATGTTCAATGGTATGGCAACTCCACCATTTATAAGATTGCTAACTGCCAAATTGAGAAAGAAATAATTCGCCATCTTCTGTCTGAGTTCTCTAAACTTTGAAATGGCAATTATTATCAGTAGATGCCCACAAATACTGAATATGGATAAAGTTAATAACAATACGCAAAGTGTACTTATCTGGAGCTCTGTGTAAGATTCTATTCCGGGAGTATGTTTAACATCACACGTGTTATCAGAAATAGTTGCGTTCTTGCTGCCACTCAATTCAATCATGTTTGAGATGTAATGTAGAGATCAATTTATCACCGGTTGAGGTTTATCAGAAAATCAGAAGCCACTCTCAATAAAGTAGCGCTAGCGGCCTATGCCACACTCGCTAGACACAATGAGTAGGTGGACAGATGCCGTGGTAGACTTCCAGATCTGAACTGGTGTGAATATGTGCGTAAGAGATAACTGTTTTTTGTGAGACTGACGTGCTGCTGACTGAGAATTTCTCACTTGTAATCACGTGGCGTGAATCGCAATCCACGATAACTTATATTTAGATGTGTTAATTGCAGAGAAAGGTATCAAGGGATACTATTACCATTTGCCACTTTTGTGGTACTTGATATGTCGTGACCGAAAAGAAAAAAACAGAGAAGAAGATATTTCAAAGACAACAATGGCCATCAGTCGAAAACAGGCTGTTCCTATCCTTTGATTATACATAAAACCCTACAGTGCATACCACTTTTGGCCAGACTTTTGAAAGTCTAATATACTCAACTGCTAACCATTGATGCATCATATTGATGACAAAGATTGCAATATTACATAATTATGTAGCATACTCGTACCTCTAACTTACATCCGTCACTTGATCGTTTTACGGCTATATGCTCTCAATACTTGCTTAGACATTTGAATTCATAATTTTACTGTAATGAAACATTGGCCAGAAAAAAGGGCGCAAATACTTTAGATTTATCTAATGCGTAAGACGTCAGAGGCGTCATCTCGTGGTCTGAATCAAAAAAGAGAGTGAAGCTCTGCGACGTAAACATTGATTGTGGGCAGGATCAGCTAAACACAAACGGAAAGATTTTATGATGGACTTGGATATATATAAATGTGTTGATTTGTTGTGTATGTTATCTAATTTTAGTTGGGCAATTGCCTAAGGGAGCGGATATAAACCAACCGAGGGGAGGTTTCAGACTAATTTCCCACCTCCCCATCTCCTTAGTACAGTATAAATTTTTGACGATACATTTCGCCATATTGGTCTGATGAATGCGAATATGAATATCTCATGAATATAATATTCGTGTGGTTGCCTGAAATCTGAATGATTCCAGGTATATATGATTCTGGTGTTTACATTTTATCTTTATTTTATATGTCATTTGGCAAAATCAAAATTTGAAATCGAATTTCATTCACAGAAAATGAAAATCAAGCACAACAAGAAAGTAGTGCGACCTATGTAGCATATATTGAAGGTCATGTATCACTACGCCCGACTACATTCAAATATGGGCAATTTGCATTCACGATCAAATTGGTAGCATTCCAAATGTAGTGTACCGTGAATATGGCATTGGTACGTTCGTGTCTAGGCAATGACATTTTTTGAATTCGCACCTTCACTATACGAGTAAGATATAAGACATCATCATATCATTAGTACATACAATGCATTGTGGGTTACAGTTCACTCTCTAAGTTTGATGCAATCACCCAAAAACTAATAAGAAATAGCACATTGTACAGTTTTAGAAAGATCGCAATTTTTTGCAACATTTAGTCTGAATAAAATATACCATTGGACGTATTGCAACTAGACGCAGGCACGTGGGCGCTAGCGCTTTCGTGTCTATATTTGTATGATTTGATGTCGGCATATTGTGGTATGTTAGTTCATTTCACTTATTAGACAAAATGTAGCAAGAAACTTCTCAATCTTACTAGCATGTACAGTTTCTTACTTGTTCAAGCTCTACAACGTGGTTATAATCAAATAGAGTGAGTAAACAGTAATCTGCAATGCGCTGTTCGTACATTTCTCATAACAAATAAGCTGTCATATCTACAAATGCTAAAGTGTATAAAATTAGTTTATTCATTGAATGAATTGTAAAATCCAAGTCAGGCAAAGGAAAATTGGAACTTAGGGTAAAAGCCCCGGTAACAGTCTTTACAGTATCTCGCAAAACGACCGGATGTCCGAAAAAATGCTCATATGGCCGCCGTTCAATCAACTTTTATAATTGTGAGCACCAAACCAATCAAGTATATATATATATATATATATATATATATATATATATATATATATATATATATATATATATATATATATATATATATATATATATATATATATATATATATATATATATATATGAACATTACATATCAACCGCACCTATATCCCCTGTGTCAGACAAGAAGGAAGACATGGCTCGATTTCGACATATGACCCTGACAATTAAGGTCAGGGTCAAATCGGATTAAACAGGTAGTAAGGTCATATCTTTTGATATCAGAATAGACACTTCAATCAAGTATCTATGTATTATACTTTTAGCACAGGGAGCTCAGGCTCAGTTAGTTTTGTTTACAAATACAAACAAAAAAGTAAATAAACAAAACACAAACAAATAAACAAGTAAACAAACAAGCAAACAAACAAACAAACAAAAACCCAAATAAACCGATAAATGAGTAGATAAATACATGAATAAACAACAACAAACAAGCAAACAAACAAACAAACAAACAAACACTACCCCCCCCCCCCCCCTCCCCCAATAGTCACCAATGGAGAGACCCATTGGTGACTATTGCGGGGGTAGTGTTTGTTTGTTGTTGTTTATTCATGTATTTATCTACTCATTTATCGGTTTATTTGTTTTTTTTTTGTTTACTTGTTTATTTGACTGTGTTTTGTTTGTTTACTTGTTTGTTTGTATTTGTAAACAAAACTAACTGAGCCTGAGCTCCCTGTGGTTTTAGAAGCATTATACAAATCCTAGATGTACTGAGATTTTACAGAAGTTTTGTTATTTTTACAATTATGACATTTAGGATTGCTATTCTGAGTAAAGTATTAACTAACATCAGTTGCTGGCTAATGTTTCAAACCACATTACCACAAAACATGAAATGAAGCAGCAACACCTTCAAAAGGTTAGTGATATGAAAGAAATAATTTGATTTTCATTGTTGG